>NC_056734.1:124727197-125019697 GCF_019279795.1 Protopterus annectens | reverse complement strand
AAAGTTGAACAACGGGAAACGTGAATGCACAAGGGATTGAAACTTGCTACATCTTATGTTGTTTGGGATGGGTTTGGAACATCTGTTTTTTATTAACCAGTTGCTCAGTTAGTGTAGCTTTGTGTATGTTAAAGGCCCACCTTTTTTGTTACTGTTTCTTTTCTAATAATCAGTATTGTTGCATGATGATACTTAATGTTCTGGCTTAGTTCCTGCCTGGGATGTCTTCTCTGAGGGTTTTAATTAAGGTCTCCGGTTTCCTCCCACATCCCAAAGTCATACAAATTAGGAGGAATGGTAATCCTCTAAATTGCCCATAGGTAAGAGAGTGTGTGTGTGTGTGTCTGTCTGTGTGTGTGTGTGTGTGTGTGTGTGTGTGTGTGTGTGTGTGTGTGTGTGTGTGTGTGTGTGTGTGTGTGTGTGTGTGTGTGTGTGTGTGTGTGTGTGTGTGTGTGTGTGTGTGTGTGTGTGTGTGTGTGTGTGTGTGTCTGTGTGTGTGTTACTCCCGTCCAGGGTGGAGCCTCTGCCTTAAACCCTTTGCTTACTGTGATATCATCCGGCAGCCCAGTTGCCAGGAAAACAATAAAGTGAGTGCTGGGAAAATGATTTGCGTGAATACTAGGTTGCTTTTTTTAAAGGGGACAATCTGATCTCAGCATAAAAGTCAAATAAAGAAAAACACAGTACAGTTCACATACCAAAAAAACCCTGTAAACTGCTGAATACAGACATTCAGACTTTATACTACATTTGTTGTAAGTAAAAAATGTACCATAAATATTGGGGGTGAAATAAGGAACACTGCATGCTATTTTAGCAAGTAAGCAACACTAAGGTTTTTTTTTCATTATGCATTTGTGCACTCTGCTTCCTTTGGGGGAAGAGGTTCCATAAACAAGTCCCAGGCTGCAGCAAACATTTATACTGCACATATTTACACTTGTTTGTTAATGTTTTAAATATAAAAGACTTACAGTAAATTGACTTGCCTAGGTAACTGGAGATCCTTGGCTTTGTTGCACTCCACACAATTCACTCATTATTTAATTGTTAAAATAGCTATTGCTTACATGTGCATAATGTGACTTTGTATTATCATGGTGTCTCATGTTAACATAAATAAGTGTCTTGTCTCAAGTCTTGCTGAGTACAATTATTTTTTCTTTGTTTTTAAGGTGTATGTGAATACAGATGCTCAGAAAGCTGGATATATAGAACTGGCACTTCAGAGTCATCAGGAGGTATTGCATAGCTCTGCATCTGCGACATGAACTAAGTGGAATGATCTCTATACGTGTACATACATCTAACAGTTCATGTGAAAACAGCGTATTTAAGAAATAAAGCACTTTTTCATGCCAATTTTGGACTTAAATCTTCCATCAGACTTTATTACTATTTGTGAAGTGTTACTGTAGTTTGTCCTGCCTTAAAATGTAGTCAGTTGGGGTATTGCCTTTCTTAAAAACAGTTGTTACAGTTTGTGATCTTGCTTCAGAATTACTTTGCAGTAGCTTCTCACAAACAGGGCTTCATATTTTGTGCATGTCAGTATGAGTGGCAGTCCTCTGTCTTCTGCCCAGGTTTCTTCCCTATGTTTTGCAGTGGTACTGCTGTTCTAATGTGCTAATTAGCCCAACCTTTTTTTTTTTTTTTTTTTTTAAATCATGTTTATTCAGCCCTTTACCCCATGTTCTTTGTAGTCATCACTTTAGGGAAGTGCTCTGCAGACACAGGTCTGACATCTGTCTAGACTTTCAAAGCTGAGCACCCTTCCCCACCCTCAACCAGGCTGGTATAACCTACATTTTAAACCTCCTCGCCTCTCTGCTAAAAAGATGGTGACCACCTGCACCATCTAAAGTTATTTATTGCTGCTTTACTAAATGTATAGTCTCTGCATTAGAGTAGTTTATTCCTTAGTCCGTCACTCTAGGCTTCAAACTGAAGAGCAAGCAATAATTACCCCATGGGAGGCATCTGTTTGATATCCTTGTAGTCAGTATTGTTCCACTTAATTTTTGTTATAGGTGCCTGTGTGGTGGTTGACATGCATGAAAGCATGGGTGCTTCCACTAAGTGGGTCTGTAAGAGGCAGATTCTTCCACTAAGTGGGTCTGTAAGAGGCAGATTTAATTTTAAAGCCTTTCATGCTGAACGTGTTTATTGGCTTGGTTTAAGTCACAACATTTTGGTTTGTCAGAGTTTTCAGAGCTTTCATAGGTTGATACTAGGCTATCTGCCCTAGGGCATTTATAAGCCTAGTCAGAGTGTGTTTGGCTTTCGCCACCCTTTTAGATTAGTTGACTGTGCCTCTGTATAGTAGGTCACAGAAGGTAGCCCTTTTAAGGTTAGTTTACTGTACCTCTGTCAAGCAGGGACACAGAAGAGATCCCAGGGGTAAACTTACGATCTCCTATCCACTCGTCAAGATTTCTCTTGAAGAGGGTCAGTGAGGGGCTCTGCCTAACATGGATTGGGATTTTGTTCCAGAGTGAGGGGACCCTCTGGGATATGAATCTGTCCATCCAGCATGACCTATTTATTTCTGTGCTGAGGTTCAAGTCCCTGGAGCGTGTAGCTCTAAGGGATTTGGATTTCCTGAGGTGAAGCATGTCCATTAATTCTGGGTTGGACATGGCTTTATACGTCAGACACAGATCGCCTCTGAGTAGGCGGTACGCAACTGAGTAGAGCTGGAGTTTCTTTAGCCGAACTGCATAGGGCATCTGTTTGAGCCCCTTGATCCTCTTGGTGAGATACTTTTGGGGTCTTTCCAGTTGCTGAAGGTGTCGGGTAAGGTACATCCCAAACGGGGCATTGTACTAAATTATGGGCCTGATAAGTGATGAGCAGAGGGGCAGAATGACCTCTCTTGATCTAGATGTGAACCCTTTCATGATAAGGTGGGCTATATAGAAGGTCTTTCTAACCACTTTGGCAATGTGATTGTCAAAGGAGAGATTGCTATCTACTTGGGTCCCCAAGTCCCTAATTACTTTTTCCGTACTTAATGGATTACCACCTATGTGGTCATTTGTGGGTACTTTGTTTTTCCCAAAGGGGATGACTATGCACTTTTTGGCATTTAGTTTTAGACCATGGCTCTGGCACCAGTTATCCGTCTCTGTGAGACCCTTTTGGAGGATGCTTGTGTCAGCCGGAGAGTCGATTACAGCACGCAGTTTGCAGTCATCTGCGAACTTGGTCAGCCATAGTCCACCTGTGTTAGCCTGTACCTCGGAGAAATATATACTGAAAAAGAGAGGTCCCAGGACTGAGCCTTGTGGGACACCACTTGTAACTGGTTTAGAGTCTGACATGGCACCTGCTATTCTGACCATGTGGGTTCTATCCCTGGAGCCAGTTTGCAACCCACCTTGTGACATAGGGGTTGATATGTAAGCTGGTGAGCTTATTTATGATACCCGAGTGGGGTATTGTGTCGAAGGCTTTTGCGAGGTCCAGGTAGGCTGTGTGGGCTACCTTCATCTATGGCTTTGGTAACTGTTTCAAAGAAGTCGACCAGGATCAAGAGGCAAGATCTGCCCTTAACAAAGCCGAATTGGGTAGGATCCAGTATCTGGAGGTTCCCAATGTCTTTGTTTATGATTTCCATGATGATACGCTCCATAGCTTTGCAGACCAGGCTAGTCAGGCTTATAGGGCGATAGTTTCCGGGGTCTGTTGTGGCACCACCTTTGTGGAGTGGGACCACTGTTGCTGTACGCCATTCCTTGGGTACATATCCTGTAGTAAGGCTGAGATTGAACAGTGACTTTATATGAGGGTTTAGTTCTTCTTGGAGCTCGTGTAAGACGCAGCCCGGGACACCGTCTGGTCCCATTGATGCTGTGTTTTTTGCTTTGGAGAGGGCAGCTCTCACCTGTGCATCCGTGATCTCAGGAAGGCTACACTCTGTTGGGATAGACATTTGCTCTTTGGGGGGGGGGGGGGGGTTTGCACTGAACCTTTCTGCCAGGATGTTGGCAATGTCTGTGGGTTCAGTGTATTTTTTGTCATTTTGCACTAACTCAGAGCATATCTGGGAGTTGCCTGCCAGGTTTCTGACATAACTAAAGAAGGCCTTGTGATTATCTTTAGTGTCTTGTGCAATTTTTCTTTCGAAGCTGGCCTTACATGATTTTATGAGGGATCGTAGTTTCTTGCTAGTACTGATCAGTGATGCCTTCCCTTTTTGGGATTTTGCTCTGTCATGTAGTAGCTTTCTCCTTCTGTTGTATAGCTTATTTATGGCCGGGGTCCACCAGACAGGTCTCCTGCCTTTGGAGGAGTGAGTCTTGGTTTTATTTGGGATAGCATGCTCCATGCATTCCTGTAGGTGTCCATAGAATGCTTTTGTAAAGGATTCTGCATTTTGGGCAGTATTTTCCACTGGCCCGGGGGCTTTGAAGGATTCCACCTCAGTTTTGAGAAGTGTGAAGTTTGCTTTTGAGAAGATGTTCATAGTGCATACAGCTGCAGTCATTACAGATGGGTTATCCTGCCATCAGGCGGGTCCTCGGTCGGCAGAATTCCAAAGTCTAGGTCCGGCGTCGGTTGTCATCGCTTCTTCCCTGACGTCAGTGCGGCAGGGGTATAAAAGAGGCAGCCGAAGCCATCTTCTTCAGTCTTTCTTGCCGCGCGGTGCCCGAAGCAGAAGCAGTTTGCAAGTGCCGGTCGGCCAGCTCCTGAGATTTACGAAAATATTTCAGCCGAAGTCTTCTTGAAAGCTAAGTACCCCGTTGGGGAAACTTTTCTTGCCTCAGACCGATGTCAGACAAAGTTAATAATTGCATTTCATGTGGGAAGCAAATACCGCATAAGGATTTCCACTCTTTCTGTATACCTTGCTTAGGCCCAGACCACGACGTCTCGGCCTGCAGTTTTTGTGCTAGATTCAACAAGAGCACTATTAAGCACCGGGCAGAGTTCGCCCTTCACGATTTTGGTAAAAAATTTAGTTATATTATGTCGTCGGATACTCCGACTCCAGTTTTGAGTAAAAGACGCAGAGATAAGGACCGACATACGAGGTCCGCACCGACTACTGACACCACGCTAAGGCCGACTACTGGTTCTCCGGTTCTCAGAGAGGCGCCTACGCAGCCCCTGAGTACCGATGACACTACATTACCAGTGTCTTCAGTACCCGAGGTCACAGGCTCCTCGGTCCCCATTCCTACTACAGATACCGACACCACTCTTGGCAGGGAAACTCAGAGTTTAGACAGGCCTGCCATTTCTCAAGGTGTCTTCAGGCCTTCCTCCTTCTCTATTAAAGCTTTCACAAAATCTAAAGCAGCCATGAAAACCAAAAAACAGGGACCTCAGACCCCCTCTCAATGCCCCATGCCTAAAAAACAGATGCTCAAAATGGCTGAGGATTTGATCACTCTTATCAGGGGCTCTCAACCCCCCTCAGACAAAAGGCCCAGATTAGAGGAAGACTACCTTTCCTCAGATCAAGCCTCTATTATCTCTGAACATTCTGAGGACCAGGACTATGCCTATTCTCCTTTTGAAGACTCTGATGCGGAGGAGTCTATTCCGTTGATCTCCCCACCTGAGGACTACTCTTTTGGGGAAACCCTACATACATTGAGGGAACACTTTCACTGGGAAGGCCAAGATTACTCAGATTCCAAGAAAAGGCTAAGGCATTTTCTCTTGCTCCCCCAGCATAGGCCCCTGGCTATCCCTCCTGTTTTAGATATATTGGATGATGTGTATACAGAAGCCAGCCTTAATCCAGATTCTTTACCTCCAGCTCCTGTTAAACCAGACAGGTATTACCGGGTTCCTGATTCACACCAGTTCCTATACAAAAGCCATACTGCTGACCCAGAAACTATTTCACAGGGGCCCCAAGGGAATTAAGGCCTCTTCTGCTAAAAACCCATTACCTTCAGAGAGAGATTCCAGAGCTTTAGAAAGGTGGGGGGAAAAAGGTGTATACCTCGGCCATTTTAACGATGAGGGCATTAAACTGTCAGTTCCATATGTTAAAGTATCAACAGTTTTTGTTATCTCAGTTGAAAAGCAAAATGACACAACCAGAACAACCAGATTTAAAAGAGTTGCAGGATTTGTTGCATGGTGCAGAGCAAGTGGGTAAACATACCTTGCAGTGTGGTTTTGATGCTTTAGAGGCCTCATGTAGAGCTGCTGTTACAGGGTCTGTTATACGTAGACATGCTTAGCTCAAAGAGCAAGCCTTACCAGATCATGTCAAAGCTAAATTATTAGATGCACCTCTTCAAAAAGATGTATTGTTTGGTGTTAAAGCTGAGGAGGTACTAAAGAAAATGGAGGAAAAAGCGAAATCAATGCAAACAGTGAAAGATTTCCTGCAGGCACAACCACCACGTTTCAGCAGAAACTGGCCTTCACAAAATTGGTCCTTTCCAGCCATGGACAGACCTCAAAGGGGCAGATACAGACGCCCAAGGGGTAGAGGGCAACCTCAAGGATCTTTCAGAGCCAGTCAGTGGCAAGCACCAACCCCAAGAGGTAGAGAAGATAGATCACAGTCATTCAGAAAGCAGACACAATGACTTCCCCCTTTACCTGCCAAGCAAAGCTTTAATGGCAGCACCTTTGGGCGGAAAACTGGCATTATTCTCAAAAAATTGGCATATTGTTACAAAAGACAAATGGATTCTGGACATTATAGACAGAGGCTACAGGTTCCAATTTCACACCCTTCCAAAAATGAGAGGCATGCCAAACCTGCCACAAAGTCAAAGGGCAGAGGCACAAAAACAAATTTCAGCTCTCATGGACATGAAAGCGATTCAAGAGGTACCTACAAAAGAACAAGGTCAAGGGTTTTATTCCAGACTATTCCTGGTACCAAGGAAAGACAAAGATTGGAGACCTATCTTAGACCTATCCATCCTAAACACATATTTACAGGTACCAAAATTCAAGATGCTCACATTACAGCAGCTTCTTCCCATGCTGGGCAAGGAGTCTTGGCTGGTAACATTGGACCTCAAGGAGGCATACCTGCATGTACCTATCAGACAAGATTGCAGAAGATACCTCAGATTTCTTGCAGGTTCAACCCATTATCAATTCTCTGCATTGCCCTTTGGCTTATCTACTGCGCCCAGAGTGTTTACGAAATGCCTGGCATCAGTAATCGCCTTCTGCAGACTTCAAGGAATACAAATATACCCATATCTGGACGACTGCCTGATCCAAGCGGACAGCAAGGACATACTTCTGAAACACCTGGCGTTTGTAATAAAACTGTTGAACTTTCTGGGATACACAGTCAACAAAAAGAAATCAAAACTAATACCCTCTCAACAAATAATTTTCCTGGGTGCCAGCTTGAATACAACCACCCAGATGGCCTACCTCACACCAGACAAACAAGGGCAACTGTCTCAATACTTCAGCAAAATGGCAACCTTCACCAGGCTGACTGCAAGGAAAGTCCTGCAGGCTCTGGGATTCATGGCATCTTGCATCCTACTAATCCCATGTGCAAAGCTGCATATGAGGAAACTTCACTGGTACCTAAAAAACTTATGGTCTCAACACAGCCACAGCCTGGAAACAATTATACCACTCATTCCATGCCTTCAAAAGGAATTTCTGTGGTGGGCTCAAGCATGCCAAAGAAACATAGGTCTCCCTTTCTGCGTACCTCAAACAACTCAAATCATCACAACAGACGCCTCAGACTATGCCTGGGGGGCACACATGACAGATAAGTGCATTCAGGAAAAATGGTCCCAAAAAGAGAAGCACCTACACATCAACCAAAAGGAAATGCTAGCCGTGCAAAATGCTATTATGGCCTTCAAAGACCTACTGCATCCAGGCCAGCTATTGATAAGGACAGACAACACCACAGTGATGTGGTACATAAACAAACAGGGGGGAACTCATTCATACCCCCTGTGCAGGCAAGCCATGACCCTATGGAACACAGCACTGGAATTGCAAATTCAACTACAGGCACAATTCCTGCCAGGGAAGGAAAACACACTGGCAGACAGCCTAAGCAGAAATATGACAGATCCACACGAATGGAAGTTGCATCCTCAAGTTTTCACAAAGATAACTCGGGCATGGGGACAGCCAGACATAGATCTCTTTGCTACCCACAGAAATTACCAATTGAAAAAAATTTGTTCAAGGACCTATCATCCACAAGCCTGGAAAGTGGACGCACTTTCTTTCAATTGGACAACGTTGACAGTCTATGCCTTTCTGCCTCTTCCTCTGCTGCCCAAAGTTCTATTAAAAGGCAGAGCAGAGAGGCCGAAAATGATTCTCATTGCTCCAGATTGGCCAAGACAACACTGGTATCCACTCCTGAAGAGCCTGACACATTCCCCACCATGGATCCTACCTCTAGTCCCTCTTCTGTTGTCCCAGCACAACTTCAAGACTCTTCACAGCCAGCTCAAAACTCTAAATCTAGCTGCATGGAGAATCCCTTGATTTCCCAACAGACCCTCCTCTCCAAGGAGGTGCAGGATGTCATCTTGGAGGCCAGAAGACCTTCTACTAGAAAACCCTACTTCGCCAGATGGAAACGATTTTGTGCCTGGAATCAAGAAAAGGGCCAGAATCCTTGGGTAATAAATTTACCTCAAATTTTACAGTACCTAGCTGAGATGTTAAACAGTGGACTTTCCTTCTCCTCCATCAAAATCCACACTTCAGCCATTTCTGCACAATACAACACAGATCCTCCTTTAGTCTCTCATCCTCTCTTAAGACAGTTCCTCAGAGGGGCAAAGAATATAAAACCCCCAAGGAAACCACCAGTCCCTACTTGGGACCTCAACTTCGTATTGGAAAAGCTGACCCTTCCTCCCTTCGAGCCAGCTGCTTCAACAGAACTACAATACTTGTCATGGAAAACAGCCTTCCTTCTGGCTATCACCTCAGCATGCAGGGTTTCGGAGCTACAGGCCCTCATGGCTGTGCAACCTTTCATCATTTTCCATCAGGACAGAGTTTCCTTACGAACCAATCCTACCTTTATGCCAAAGGTAGTATCCAGTGTAGCTTTGAATCAGACTATCCACTTACCTACCTTTTATCCTAATCCACAAAACAGGGCAAAGACTACTGCATTCCTTGGACATTCACAGACAACTTCGTTATTATTTGGACAGGACAAAGCCATTCAGGAAATCCGAGCAACTCTTTGTGTCCTATGCTACAGGTGCTCAAGGAAAGGCTATTTCCAAACAGACAATCTCAAAATGGATAGCCCACTGCATACGCTTTTGTTACTCATTTCATGGAAAAGCTGTGCCTTCAAGCATCAGATCCCACTCCACCAGGGCCACAGCTATCTCTGCAGCTTTCCTCAGGGGGGTTCCTACCAAGGACATTTTGGAAGCAGCCACTTGGAGTTCAGTGCACACTTTCTCCAAATACTATCACCTTCCACTATACTCTAAATCTAGAGCGGGATTTGCCACAGCTGTTTTACAGGGCATCCTTTCTCCTCCTAGTTCCACTTAGTGCCTGCCACCCCTACCTAGCTTTGGGATTCTTCCCATCTGTAATGACTGCAGCTGTATGCACAATGAACATAGCACAGTTTTGTACCTACCATAAATGTAGATGTTCGAGTGCTCATACAGCTGCAGTCCAGGTTTCCCCCCCCTCCGTCCCCTCTTAGGACAGGCCTTATGACAAACACCTTCTCATACAACCTATTTGGGGTATTCTTTTATGGTGTATTTGCTTGCAACTACTGTTTTTTGATTATTCTATATTGCATGATTACATAAGTTTATGTTTTGCCTTCCTTCTGGGGGCACCTGACATCTGGGGCAAGAAAAACTGAAGAAGATGGTGTCGGCTGCCTCTTTTATACCCCTGCCGCACTGATGTTAGGGAAGAAGTGACGACAACCGACGCCGGACCTAGACTTTGGAATTCGTCCGACCGAGGACCCGCCTGACGGCAGGATAACCCAACTGTAATTACTGCAGCTGTATGAGCACTCGAACATCTACATTTATGGTAGGTACAAAACTGTACTTTCTTCACCGTGGTTTCCTTGGCTAGGGATGGGGACGGAATATGGATGTCCAGTGAGATTTGTATATGGTCTGATCTTACCAATGAGGGGTATACCTCTGGTGTGGAACATAGAGACCCCATGTTGGTGAAGACCAGATCCAATATGTTTTTCCCTCTTGTGGGAGTGGTGACCAGTTGTTCCATAGCATTTGAGTTTATAAATTCTAGGAACCGTTTTGTGAGGGTGTTTGGGCTTGAGTAGTTTTCCCAGTCGATGTTTGGGTAGTTGAAGTCACCCAATATAACAGTGTTTGGAGAGACCTTCCCCAGTGTTCTCAGGAAAGCCGAGTGAGGTTCCTGTGTTTGGGAGGGTGGTCTGTAGCAGGCTACAAACTGAAAGGCAGTTTTTCCCACTGTTAGTTGCACATGGATGGTCTCCGATGCTTCGTACAGTGCCACTAACCTGGAGGTGTGGGTATCTTTGATAAATATGGATACTCCCCCTCCTTTTGTGGTTCGGTCCAAGTTTTGGGGCCGGAAAGCATGGTATGAAGTATAACCTGTTAGTGCTGGGGTGCTCTCGGGAGCCTTGAACCAGGTTTCTGTTACTGCACAGATATATGTATTCTCCATACTGAGGAGAGTCTCGAGTGTGTGCATCTTGAGGTTTAGACTTCTGGCGTTGAGCAGCATTACCCTTAGTTTTTTTTTCTTTGTGTTGTCTCTGGGGGTGGGTTTGTCTTTTGAGCCTTGCCTAAAAAAGGCACTATGGAGGAGGCAAGAGCCTTTGCCAGTATTCGAAAACCCAGGGGTGACAGGTGCAAGCCGTCCCTAGCGAAGCAACATGACTTGTCAAGCATGTCATCCCAGGCTAACAGACACTGGATCCCCTTTGAATGACACCAATACTTTAGCCAATTGTTAAAATTGATAATTTTGTCTTTATACTGCGGCATCATTCTTGGTGAGGGTAAGATGCTACTCAAGGTCAGGGTCATACCGGCCTGGGCTACATGATCAAAGAGCTCCTGTACGTCTTTTTTCATGTAGTCCAGGGAGGTACATCTCAGATCATTCACACCAGCATGGACAATGACGGAGTCATATATGTACTTGCTTTGGAGTGACCTGAGTGCTTGTGTTATGTGGCGGATCCTGGCACCTGACAGGCAGCTTACAGTAACCTTCTCCTTGTTCAGCCTGGTGAGTGGGACGTCAGTGTGTCTGACAATAGAGTCACCTATTACAAGTGTATTAGGTGTGTTGTTTAGCCTTAAGGGCTGTGACTATGTGGCACACTGACTTTGTGAGCTATGTGCTACGTGGATATTGTTTCGTGGTAGGTGTTGCTTGGATGTCTGCTTTGGAGGTCTCTGCTGCTTAGGCAGATTTTTATTTAGAGCCTTCGAGTATGTTTTTGTGTGTTTATATGTTTGATGCGATAGGTCTGTGTGAGACTGGATTTGTGGTGTGTGTGGTTACCTTCTCCTCTTGACAGGCTGTGCCAGTACTGGGTTGAGAGAGCTTAGCCTCCAGTTTGGCTATATAGTTGCATCTCTCACATATATTTGAGCTTGTTGGGAGGAGGAGAGGGTGGTCTGTATACATAAGGCAGTTGTAACATTGCCTCAGGATTCACCAGCTGGACTGGAGAATAAACTCAAAACTGACCTTTGGACATGCCTGAATAATATAGGGAAGTACTTATTGACTGATCAGAAAGAACCAATAGGGAGCAAGTGCTTAGAAGGAGTATAAGAGGATGTAGTGCTTTAGTTTGTGTTTACCTATGAGATTACTTATACGAGCAAGTGCAGGGCTTTAGAATGAAAACAGAGTGCTTAATTAGAGATTTAGAGCAGTTGTAAGGGAAAAAGTGAAGAGCAGACTTTGTGGAGCCGGGAATAGTTTAAACCTGTTTAAGCGGCCCTGCCCGACGCTGCCCTGTGCGCAAGACCACGCAAAAAGAGAGTTGCAGGGTTTTAAGAGAGAGAGATCAAGGAGTTTAGAATTGACCCAAAATGGCCAATAAAACTACAGCTTCTAGGCAGTAACCACTCCTACAGGGACAGGCAGGCTGCTCAGTGTTAACCACTGCCACTGGTGAGCACAGAGACTTCCCTTTAGCCCAAGCAAGCACTGGCCTCCAAGAAACTTACAAACAGTTCAGAACAGCAAATCTGTAACTGAACTTTCTTAAATTTCAGAAAGTGGGAAAAAAAGCAAGATTTTTTGTTTTTTTTTTTTTGTTTTAGTTTAAAGGTAGCAGAGATACACAAGTAGCAAAATATTCACAACAGTGCAATAAATGACCCCACACTTGAGTGCTAGGCCAAAGTCAGGTAAAATACAATTTTAAGAGAAAAAAATGATTTTAAATTAAGTGCAACACAGGAAATGCAGTAAACAGGCTCTAGATGTGTTCTAAATACTGTTTCTAATACAGATATAAACTTTAGCAAGCCAGAAAATGCCGAAAAGTAGGCGGCAAAGCAGTAATTCTAAACAAACAAATCAGAAGAAAATACTTAAAATCTCAAAAGTGGCTCCTTTCTTCTCCCAGCTTTTTCTCCCCTTGGTAGGTGCTTCAGCAACAACTAACAAGCCTGGAAAGACCAAAAATATAAGCGTGAGATGGCGGTCCACCTCCATCACCCTGTGAGCAGAAAAAAAGCATGTCATCTGACCCTCTGGTTAGTTTTGTAGTTGCTTCCTGCCAAGAAACAAAAGGAGAGGCATACGGAGAAGACTAGGCATCACTATAACAGGGACCCAGGATCTAAGAATGATGGCCCCAAGGGGGCACTTAATCAGCCTCCATCTTTGGCGTTTGTCACTGTGGAGACCTCTAAGGAAGCGCCGTTTGAGACCACCATATCTGCTGCCCCCTATCATGTCCTACTAGACTGAGGGTTGTCTGAGGCATGTCACTACTGACAACCAGATGTCCGGTCTGGAGCATCACTTTATCATTAAGCAAGGAGAAGGTGGTATCTGCATAGTTGTTAATGAGGAAGATGTCTACCCTACTAAAAAAGACTAAGCCTAGGTATATCCCATCCACACCTAAACCTCTGCAAACATCCCCAAACTTATGGACCCCCTACAGACGTGCAGATCTGTATGGATCCATGCTGCCATTGGGTGGGCCCTAATCCCTTCCACCCCTTCTTGCTTCCTCCCAAGGTAGCCCAAGTTTTATTTTTTTTAACAGCTCTTACAGAGCCAGCAGATGTCTTACCTCCTAAAAGCTCCAGGGAGGTTCCCCCAAGACTGACTATGCTCCCTTCGCCTTGTGTTTTGACTGCTGGTGCAGTATAACAGGATCTGTGGAAATTCTTCATAGTCAGTGTTGCAGTACTAATTTTTGGGTGTTCCTGCCATGTAGATGCAAGCGACCTGCCAGATTTCCAGAGACTTGGCATCATCCCAAGCTGATGGATGCTCAATGACCGTCTGGATGTCAAGGTATAAGAAGGGCATCCATCAGCATCATCTTCTGTTCTTTCTAGCTGTGCAGTCTGATGTGCTTCATGTGTGCTTTATACACTTTCAGTTCATCTATTGGCTTATGTTTCCAGAGATCCTCTCCTTCCAGACAGATAAGTACCCCACTGGGGAAATCTTGTCTCTAATGTTCAAAAAAGATAACCCTTTGTCCTATGGTAAAAAAATCCCACATAAAGATTTTCACTCGTTTTGCTTGAGGCCTCAGCATGACATCTGTAATTGTTCTGATTGTACTAAGTTTTGTTCAGAACCCCTTAAATGTAGGGCCATGGTACTCAATAGCTCACATGGAGTTCCCATCAGCTTGTTCGGTAACATTGCAACCTCTGACTTCTGCAGGGCCCACATGGACTCCATTGGCTCCTGGTATAATCCCAAAAAAGCTAAAAAGATAAAAAAAAAAAAAAAAAAACCAACATGGGGCCTTGGAATCTGAAGGCCACAGAAGAAAGTACTGCACCATCTCCTAAGTCAACCTTGGTGAGGTGCCTTCACAGACCCCAAGACCAGTGAAAGGTAGGCCAGAACCCTCTGGCGCAGCCCCTCAGGAGGCTACCATGGTCCCCAGCCTACCCATGACTACCAACACCACTCACATCAGTCAGGTCTGAAGCTGCTACACACGCATCCGCTTCTAGTGTCTGAGAAGTGGTTCTGGTGAGAGACCTTAAGTTCCCCTAACTGCTGCCATTCTTACCATGGTTACAATTTGATGACTATATCCCTCGAGCATGCCTGTTAAGAGATCTGTTAAACTGAAATGCTGTTCCACATTGGCCTGCCACCACCTTTGGCCTCTAGGTCTCAGTCTGATGTACAGGATCTGGTCAAAACAGCTCAGGAATTCATAGTTTTAATTAAATCCAGAGAACCTTCAACCTTCTTCTGAGGCTTCTCTGACTAAAAGGAAAAAGGGAAGTAGCCTTCCAAGAGGAGGAGGACTCTCTATCCTTTGAGGATGAGCAGTTTCCAACCCCAAACCTACCCCTATTCATATTCTGATGATACTCTCTCTCTTCTGCTTCCCCACCCAAAGACCTTTCCTTCAAAGACACATTTACAGAAAGTGAAGAAAGCTTTTAACTGAGAAAGTAAGCAGTTCTCCCAGGCATAGACACATTACAGGAAACTTTTACTCTTACCTTCTCTTAGACCGATGGCTAGTCCTTCAGTAGACATTGTACTAGATGATGTTTTTGAGGATATAGCCCTATATTCGGACTCCTTACCACCTGCACCTAGGTAACCAGACAGGTTTTACAGAGTGCTTGACTCTCACATGCATGTCTACAAAAATGCTAAAACTGATCCCTCTGAGGTGTCTACTGAATCTACTAAAGGGGTTCCCAAAGGCCCATCCAGGCATCCTCTACCTAATGATAGGGAGAGCAGACTATTGGATAGGTTTGATAAGAAAACTTGTATCTCTGCAAACTTAGCCATGACATCTTTAAATTGCCAGTTCCGTATAATAAAATACTTGAAATCACTCCAAGATAAAATGATAGCAAAACTTGATTCTGTGGCAGATAGAAGCTTGTACAAGGAAGGACATCGCTAGGGGAAGCTCTACAGGCAGCTAGAGACTCATTGAAATGTGCATATTACACCCTAGATGCCTCTTGCAGAACAGCTGCCACAGGTTTGGTTATTCACAGAGAAGCATGGCTCAGAACCCAGCCACTGTCTGACCAAGTAAAAGCAGAGCTGTAGGATGTCCCACTAGATAGAGTTCCTGTTCGGACCTCCAGCCGAACAAGTCTTTGCGAAACTGGACAAGAAAGGCAAACAAAAACCGTTAAATAATTCTACTTGTCTCCAACCCCGAGGTACAGTAGAAACTACTCCTCTAAATCTTCGCCCTTTCTATCTAGCCAAGAAAAGGGGAATCCTTTCTGTGGAGAATGACCAAGGCAATCCAGAAGACGGCAAACAGAATGGCCACAGAGATAAGGTGCCACCAAACAGCAGGCCCAACACAGAGATCAGCTGTGACTACATGATAACTTTCCTTCCCTCCCTCCCCTTCATCCTGGACACCTGGGAGAAATACTAACCCTCCTCTTAAGCCAGTGGAAAACCATCACAAGGGATCAATGGGTCCTCAGCATTATAGAAAGGAACACTATATCCAATTCAGGCAAATCACCCGCCTCCCCATCCTCACTGCTTCTTGAGCATACCAAGACCTCCAAAGGAACAAGAAAACCTGTTACCCCCCTCCAGTTATCAAAGATTTACTTCAGCAAGTGTCTATACATCTGGTACCCACAGGTCAAGAGGGAAGAGTGTTCTATTGAAGGATCTTCCATTTCCCAAGAAAAGAGGGAGCATAGAGACCTATCCTTGATCTTTCAAAGATAAATTCCTCTGTGTACCAAAATTCAAGATGCTTACATTGCAAAAGCTGCTACCCATGATATTTTAGGATGCCTCCTCAGTCAGTATCAACCTAAAGAACACTTACCTTCATGTAAAGCAAACCACTAAAACCAGGAAAATTAGACTACAAACTAGGAGAACCTCACTTCCCGTGCAGTAGTAGGCAATCAGCAACAATAATGTTGTACCAAAAGCAAAAAACAATTCACACTTACCTTCATGTTCCTATAGCAATCAGTCACAGAAGATACCTACGATTTGTAGCATCAGGCTCCCACTTCAAGTTTTGTGCTTTACTATTTGGTCTCTCTACTGCCCGAGAGTTTTTCAAAATGTTTGACACGCTTGATAGCACACTACACAACTCTGGGGGTACACGCTTATCCCTTTCTAAACGACTGTCTCATCCAAGGTGTGATGCACCACCTCTGAGCCAGCAATCAAGGACCCTCAGTCCTCACCATTGGCACCTGTGGGGAACATTTACTGGGAGGATAACAGGTACACACCCAGTATTTCCAGATGCAGCTTTCTGCATCAAGTAAAATCAAGCACAATTTCCTTTAAGAGCCCACGGGGAACACAGTCCGGGGCCGGTTTCTCCCTCTTTCTCCAGATTCCCAATAAGACTCCCCACTGGCACAGCTATAGAGTTCAGATCTCAGCTGAGTGTCCAAGCCAAGACCTCCAGCACCCTCTGTGTCTAGTCAGTACTTCATGATCTTGCCAAGTAGCTGACACACACTCTTGGAGATTTGATTTACACACACACTCACACACACACACACACACACACACACCTGGGAAAGGCTGGCACAGGTTTACTAGGCATGGCCCCTTCTGCCCAGTCTGTAAGGTAGTTACCACTGCCACCAGGCACTCCTACCAGTACAAATGGTACTTTGACCAAGAGCAAGGCTGTTAGGAGAGGCCTAACCAGTGTCACCAAATAAATATGCAAATGCTCTCAAAACCTAAATATCTTTACAAAGATCAGCCACAATGAAAGGTTTAAATATATTTAATAGTAAAAAAAAGAACAAGACAGTACTAAATATCTACTCACAGTGATAACAGACTTCAGCATTGAAGGACAGATGCAGACAAAGAAAAAAACAATATTGAAACTAAGCTTCACTATATTCCTTACTAAAGCTAAGAGAATGACTATTCCCTACATACTTAATAGAGCAAGGCAGATGATGTGGTGAATGGACCTTCGTTTTGTCAGGCCCAAGAGAGAATACTCAGTCTCACTAAAAGACTTCTCAAAATAATATCTAAAATATAACCTCTGGGATAGCTTGCAGAATGACATCACTTCTGGTCATCTGACTTTTAGTTCTCATTGCAGATCCCCCATTGCTGGAAGCTGACAGGATTTAGCACCTACCTGTAAAAATGCGCACACACAAGGGCTTTTGGTCAGATCTGGCAGGTGCTGGAAGTCATAAAACAACTGCATACCTCCACATTTCCAGAGTAGTTATTTCACCCCAAACACAATACAGAAAGCTTCATAGTATAGACGTTGTGCCTCTGGCTGCATTGAAACCTGTGTGATAGCATCTTTATGGCCTAGCCCATAAAGTGATTTAATTTCAGATATATTTTTAGTTTGCTGGACTGAGGTTAACCTCCTGTCTCCCAGTTTCCTCTGTTAAAACATATACATTTAAACAGTTACAGTAGTGCATGTATATTTCTATTCTCTCCAGTAGGGCACACTGTGGATGCATTTCAAACACAAGCACTTTATAAATACCTTTTCAAGACAAACATCTGTACAAATCAGTTTGATATACACATGACATACACTTCTAATACATTTGTAACACAAGCATCTCGTATAAAGTAGTTTGATATTCACAAATGACACGTAATTATTTACAAAATTCCAGCTAGCTCTGCTGGCAGTACCTCCTATCTTCACACAAGGAATATCTACCTCAGAGACCCTGGATGCCTTTCCACTTCTTCCAAAAGGTAGGCTTCACATTATATATATACAAAAGTCTCAGATGACATCCCAAACAAGGATCCTGTTTCAGGGAACCCTGTTAGACTCTATTCAGCAAAGAGTTTTTCTCTCAGGACAAAATTGTTTTCCTCTCAGGTTATTAGACCAACCTGCTCACCACAGAGTTCTTATGGATCTTACGATACATGGCATCATGTATCCTGATGATCCCTTTAGCAAAGCTACACATGAGAATACTCCAGTGGTTTCTCTAACATGTCTGGAGCAGCACCCAGTCCTTAGAAAACTTTCTATTCTTCCTGCCATGCCTCAAGAAGGAATTTCTATGACAGAGGAACACCATACAAGGGAACCCAGGAGCAACTTTCACACTGCCACAGATGGACAAGACCATCACTGCGGATAGCTCAGATGTAGCTTGGGGAGCCCACTTAGGCATGATGAAGGTGCTGGGCATTTGGTCCCCACAACAGAGGAAATTGCACATTAGTCTAAAGGAAATGCTATCAGTCTTCCAATCCATAAAAGCTTTCCAACAGTGTTTAAGTTCATGAACACTGCAAATTTGGACAGACAATACCACAGTCATGTGGTACATAAACAAAGAGGGACTTTATCTTAGCCCAAGACTTGGGATTACCGTCATAATGTTGTATGTTCCAGGCTACAGCAGTCGTCTAGCAGACTCTCAGAGCATGGACCTACTACATCTAAATGAGTGGATGTTGAAAAGGAAAGTCTTCTTGGATCTCACCACTCTGTAGGGAACCCTTCTACAGACTTTTTTGCCTCTCTCCACAACAAACAATCTTCTGAGAGTCTGTTCCAGAACACAACAAGAGGGAGTATGGAAACGAGATGCCTTCACCTTCACATGGACTCATTGGTTCCTGATTGCAAGGGTACTTACAAAGATCAGGACCGACAGGCCCAGTATGATACTGGTAGCCTACATCTGGCCCAGACACCATAGGTTCTTTCTCCTCCTCGTCCTCAGTGAAGGGAGGTTTCACGTGTTCCCAAAAGGCATAGGTCTCCTCAGTCAAATCAGGGGATCGGTCTTCCACACCAACCTGCCATCTCTAAGTATGGCTGCCTGGGGGATCGGATCATGACACATACTTTGATGCCTTACTCAAAAGAGGTGTGCTATCTGTTTTAAAGGAAGTAAGAAAGTCTGACACCAGAAAATCTTATGTGGCAAAATGGAAGATATTTTCCACCTGCTCTCATGGGTTACACACTGTCCCAACGCAAGCAGACGTCAGTTCAGTGCTGTGTTGCCTATCAAACCTGTTTATACAGGGCCTTTCTTATTCCAGCATCAGGATTCATGCATGTGCTATTTCAACTTCCTTGAAGATTTCTCCACCACTCTTCTCTCACACTCGCATGAAACTGTTTCTAAAAGAGGAGATTCACTTGAAACTTCCCAGAAGGGACCCCCATTCCAACATGGGATCTAAACAGTGGAAAAACTGATCCTGCCACTCTTGAGATGGCTTCGACTGCACCTCTCAAGATGCTCACCTGGAAGACCACCTTCCTTATGGTCGTTACTTTAGCCAGAAGAGTCTCTGAACTGCAAGCTTTAAAGTGTATAGAACCTTTCACAGTTTTCTACAGGGACAGGATAGTCCTCAGAACAAACCCATCATTCATGCCAAAGGTAATTTCAGAACTCAGCATTAACCAGGCTATCACATCTGCCAGTCTTCTTCCCAAAACCTACAGAACAAAATGGAAAGAATCCTCCATTCACTGCATGTCCACAGAACAATTGTACAGACAAGGCAGACTGGTTGCTTGTATCCTTTGCAGAGGGGAAAAAGGGGCAAACCTGTGTCAAAACAAACCATCTCTAAATGTGTTGTAAAATCTATCAGGTTCTGTAACGTACTATGGAAAGCTTCTGCTTGCCCACATTGGAGCCCTTTCCCCCAGACATGGGGCGACTACCACAGCTTTCCTTAAAGGAGTTCCAACTCAAACCATTCTAGAGGCAGCCACTTGGAATTCTGTTGACACTGGCACTAAACACTCTAACTTAAGACAGGTTGCCAGGGAAGGGTTTGCCTCTGTTATCCTACAAAATGTTATTTCCTAAACCTACAATAATCTCTTCCACCCTCAGATTAGCTTTGAGAATATTCCCAAGGATTAGTACTGCACCACTGGCAGCAAAGAACATAATACAGTTGTGTCCCACTACCAATTATGGTAGATATTTGAGTAGATCAGTGTTGCAGTACATATTCCCACTCTCCTACCCCTCAACTTATAGGGGCTTCTCTGTTACTGTTTCTATGTATAATCCCTTTGGCTCTTTCTGCCTACACTTAGCTTCTTACTGTTCTGGAAGTCCTCCTGTTACTGATCCCTCAGTCTCCTGGTTATTCAATATTTCAAGAGCTACCCATCTGCATATTGGTATGTACACCCAATCCAAAACCTCAAAGATCTCCTAGACACAAAAATTACAATAAATGTCTTCAGCAACCTCAAAAGCACACTATGAAAGCAACATTCACCATGGCACATTTAGCCTCAAAACAGTGTCTCTAAGCCTAAATCCATAAGGCAGACCACCTCACATCCAAATGGTCTGTCATAGGAGACTCCATTGTGAAGCATATCAATGTCCACTCAGGCTGAGCAAGGAGAAGGTTATGGTCAGATGCCTGTCAGGGGCAAGGATCCATCAGACCACATGCATACTCAGGTCATTAAACCACAAGTACCAGTAAGAGCCAGTCGTTCATTTGGGACTAAATAATCTTGAGACATACATCTCTGGACTATATGAAGAGTGACATGATGGAGCCCTCGCACTGTGTGTCCCAGGTCAGTATAAGCCTAGCACTGAGTAGTATTCTACCTTCTCCAAGAATGATGCCATAATATGGATAGAAGATATTTGACTTTAGTAATTTACTTAGTTTTTGATGCCATTCAAAGGGAGTACAGTATTTGTCAGCATGGGAAGATATGGCTGACAGACCACACTGCTTTGTTAGGGATGGTCTGCACCTGTGCCCGCTAGACATTTGAATATTGGCTAAAACCTTATCCAGCCCCATAATGCCTTTTTATTTTAGGTATTACCAAACCTGATAAACCTTTCAACATACAAAAACCAACCCAAGAAAACGTGAGGGTGTTACTGCTCAATGCCAGGAGTCTAAACAAGAAATTCCACTCCTTGCAAACTCTCCTCACCCTGGAGAATATAGAAAGCTATGCAGTTACTGAGACATGGTTAAAGCCACAAAGTGTACCTTGGCAGTACAGTACTATAATACCTGTTACCTCACAGGAAGGGACAAAAGATGGCATCTCAATTTATATCAAAAACAAAATACCTCAGTGCTGGTCAAACAGTATGATCAACTTGGGCTTCTCCATGTCCAAATTACCATAGGCAAGGTCTCATACCATATCTTTCCAAGCTATAGGTCACCCTTTGTGACCCAGGAAACCCATAATATATACTTAAACATATTGGAGAAACTTCCCATTCAACACAACATCATATCCATGGGTGACTTTAGCTACCCCACTGTAAACTGAATTATACATTCCCCTAGCATGCAAGACCATGGACTTTGTAAATACAAATACCCCGGACCAACTAGTCTGTACCCTACTAGTGGTGCTAACATCCTAGACCTAGTCCTCACCAGCAGGGAAAAACATACCCTCCTGAGTGTATTGGCCTTACTAGTCAGATCAGACCATAAAGCTGCGTCCTGTGAATTAAAAATAAAACCTGGGACACTAGGTAATGTTGGAACTTTTAAGAATTATTCCAAGCAAATGTCCTATTTCTGACACCCTGGAAAATTTTAAAGCCCTTCTCAAACTCAGAAAACACTACTGCCTACACTGAGTAATTCACAAGAACCCTCTGCAATCTTATATACAGCGGTATTGTGGCTGTGGTACATACAAGAAATAAATTCACAAAAAACTCAGGAAAAAAAGAAAACAAAACAGCTGAGTGGAATCACATCAATGAAATGTAAAATAAAACAAAGAAAATTCTGGCCAAAAATCAGGAATGCAATCTGCAACAAGGTAAGAACTTCCTCATCAAACTAAACACAGAGGACTAATTAAATCAACTAAGCTGAATAGGCAAAGGACAACCACAAGGCATTCTTCACTTCTGTCCGTAACCTAACCTCAAAGTCAAACTAATTGTAAATGGAGCTACCACTACTGAGCCTGAGGACATGGCAAACCTACTGGCCAATAAATTTTGCTCTAGTTGTACACTGCATTCTCCCCCAGACACCGCTGTAGAAATACCCCCACATATAGTCTTCAGATATCACCAGGGGACAGTTCCTCAGTGCACTTTCCAAGGCAAAAAAACACTGCATTGATTGGGCCTGATAATATCCCAGGATGCCTCCTTAATAGTGTGACCTTTTGGGGTCTCTAGAAGCACTGTTCAGTCGTAGCCTCCAATCAGGATTCATACCAAGGAAGTAGTAGACTTGCAACTGTTATCCAGCTACACAAGGGAGGGCCATCCATGGATGCAGGAAACTACCGACCTGTATGCCTGACAATATATGCAAGAACATGGAAAGAATTATAGATATGATAACATAGGAAACCTTCACACACTGGATGCAACCCAATTGGGTTTCATCAAGGGAAGATCAATCGTACTTAACCGGGTGGGCTTATACAAGTTCACCAAAGCAGTGGATGAGAGCAGAATGGTGCATACTGCCTACCTCAAAATGCTCAAAGCATTCAGTGCAGTTCCCCTTTTGGGCATTGTAAACACATTCAGTTAATTGGGTATAAACCCATTACCTGCTGGATAGTCAACTGGCTCACAGATAGGACCCAAGAAGTTAAGATACAGAAATCTGCAAGTGCAGAAAGGCCAATCACTAGCAGAGTCTCTAAGGACTCTGTTTTTGGGCCGCTCATGTTTGGCATATACTTCTCTGAAATCAAAGCTAATGTCAAAGGCCTTTGGCTGACCAGATTTATAGACAACTTCATACTGGGTACAGTCATTGAGTTCCCCCCAAGATACACGCATCCTTGAAGAGGGCCTGACACAGAATAATAACTGGTGCTGGAGTTAAAGTCTTTTAAGTCCATGCGAAGAAATGTATAATAGTATCCTTTGGTAAGATGATCACCTATACAAAATTACTACATCAAGAGTACACCTAATAGTCAGGGATTTGAGAAACACAAGGAGACAGCGACTTGGTATTTGACCATCATGTGTCTACAGTAGTAAGAAAATCATCCCATGTTGCACAACTTATAAATGGCACCCAGGTCCAAGGATTTCATTGTTCCATTGTACTCTGCTCTCATAAGACCAGTCTTCAAGTACAGTGAACCTTTCAGAATGTACTTGCCCAGGCATATGCAACAACTGGAGCAACCATATAGGTTCCTCAGAATAAAGAATACATGTTATAAAAAACAAGTCCTACATGAACTGCCTTAAAGCATTGTCTTTATACTCCAGCAGGTGGCTGAGAATCAACCATGCTTGGCCTGCAAAGTGTCCTGAGGTCTAGCCTTAACGCACCTATTGCAGATCCGCAAAACTATTATCACCAAAAACACCAAATGCTAGGATCTAAACCTACCCTGCAACATAAATAGGACATGTTGGAGAGACAGGTATGGGTCTTAGAGGCTACCCCTTCTCTGGAACAGGCTTTCCATCCATGTAAAGCAAAGTTTTTCCCTGCATTTATTCAATTGAAACTTGGATCAGTGGATGGAGAATCACAGATTTACCCCTGGTCTGGTACCTATGGCTCGATTAGAGATAGGAAGCTTGGAAATGCTTGACTACTTATGCCCAAGTTTACATAACCCCCCTCCACACACACACACACACACACCTTATGAGACCAGAACTTTTCTAGTATTGTTTCTGGGAAGCATGACTAGACTTTTAAAAGGCTGTTTGTAGTCATATGATCCAAGGGATACAGAAATTCCTTGTCATTTGGTTTAGCTACTGTAACCAGAATATTTACAGAATGTCTGTCCCTAGTGATGGCACACTGCAGGATCAAGGGAATCTACAGCTACATTTACCTGGGCAATTGCCTGATCCAGGCCCAAACACTGTAGGAGTTGCAGAACTCTGTAGAGTACACCCTTCCATGCCTGAGCAGCCTGAAGTTTACCCTTAGCAGGTAAAATCTTAACCATGCCCTTCCCAAAAAAACAGATGTTAAGTTGTCCAATCTCATCTTCATTCTTGCTGGATGGGTTTGGAGCCGATCCTCTGCTCCGACTCTGCCACTTACTATAGCTTGAGAGCTGTTTACTGGCTTGAGGCTGTCCTTTATCGCAGAATGCCCAACGCTAGCTACCCAGATCTCGTTTGCCGCTTTAGCTGCGAGGTTGTGATCAATACTGCCTCAGGCTTAGTATATTTTTTATTTCTCTCTTTAAACTAAAATATTGTGCTTAAAATTTGATATAGTTCTTCTTTGGTAGAAGTTTGTAAGTTTCTTTTACTGTAAATCCCCTTATCTCGTCCTTGTGCTTTACCTTTGTGCTGTGTTGGCCATTGCTCCTTAGTCGCTAGGCCTTCTGTTACTCTCTGAACTCATTTAAATTAGAGAGTTTTTCCCATCCCCACTCCTTAAGGACAGCCGTTTAAGTTAGAGGCTCTCCTTTAAAGTCTTCATAAAGTTTTAGTTTATTTCTATGGTAGTTTGACCTTTCTTAAAATGTCTAAGGAAATTAAAACCTCTGGTTTTAAAAAGTGTGACTCATGTTGTCAGAAGATGTCTCTGACAGATGGGCAGACTAGTTGTGTTTATTGCTTGGGGGCTCTGCACCCGCAGGACTCTTGTGCTATTTGTCATGCCTTTAGTCCAAGGGCCCTGCAGGAGTGGAAAAACAAGCTTATCCTCCGTGGATTATTAAAACAGGATTCTCCGGCTAAAGCATCTCAGCCAGTGAAACCTTTGAAACCAGTCAAGCTATTGGCTCCATGTTCGGAACCGACCTGTGAGCTTGTCAAACCAAGTGTGTTGGTGCCGGTCGGCACCGATGAGACTACCCCTCCGTCGGCTCCAACTGTTACTTCAGAGCCGTCGGAGCCACAAAAGAGCTAGGTCTCCTTTTTTGGAGCCGATTCGCTCGGTGCCACAATCTCCATTACTTCAGAGCAAGTCCAGTCATCGCTCATCTTCCCACTCCTCTCGATCCTTGAGGTTATCAGATCAGGATGTGGAGAGAGTGATGAGTAGGTTGCTTAAGTCACAGGCCCTTGCTAAAATGCTTTCAAGCCCACCTCAACAGGCTTCGGCTCCATCCACTTTGATTTTGATTCCTCCTCTGACTATAATTAGTTCAGAGCCGGAGTCCATAGATGCTCCGATAGTGGTTCCTTCGACTCCGATGACATCCTCATCGGCTCCAACGTCTGCCCCAATTACCTAGATTCATCCTCCCATCGAGGTATCTGGGAGCCAAAGCTCTCTCGTTGGCTCCGAGGGAGAAGTGGCATCGGACCCTTGTCCGATTTCGCTCTCCCTCTTGGAGCTTCGACTCAGTTGAGCTCGGCTCCCACATCGACCTCAGAACCGTCACCCTTGGTGCAGGGTGGTATTCCTGTTTCTTCAGAGCTGGAGCCTTCCTTGTGTCGAGACCGTGACGCTTTTGAGGTCATGCGTAGAGTGCTGTACCCACAGATGGCTCCACTGTCAGTTCCATTGGCTCCATCCCTCTCGGTGCCTGTGACAACCTCTGCTCCTCCTCCAGCCCCAAAGCGTAGGGAACCTATGCCCCAGGACACCCCATTGGGTGAACCCTCTTCCTCTGAAGCCTCCCCAGAGCTTTCTGAGCAGGCTCCCAGGAAGAAAAAGTGCAAGAGGAAGCACATAGACTCCCCTGAATCTGTCACCTCAGATACAGACCTGGATGAATCGGAGGGGTCCCCGAGGTCCCCCTCTGAAGATGTTTCCTTTTCAGACATCCTTGAGATTCTCGGGCAGAGGCGTAGCTGGACTTCCCTAGCCCCATCCGAGGATGAGTCTGTATACCTGGACGCATTGGGTTCCTGACCTTCCACCTCCTGGGTTTCTCCGCCTTTTGATCCACTCATGTCTGTATTGTCTCAAAAGGCTTGGTCAGCTCCAGATTCCATGGAACCTGTCCCGAGGAGACCCAATAAATTCATCACAGCTCCCCAAGACAAACAATTCTTAACTAAAGGTGTCCCAGTTGATGCCATGGTGGTAGCAGCAGCCACAAAGAGAGAGTTAGCAGAAACCTCCTCATTTGTCCATCCACCGAATAAAGACTCTTGTATGATAGACAGATATGGGAAGCGAATGTTTTCATCAGTGACCTTCTCCCTTAGGTCCCTGAACTATCTTTCCCATTTTGTTAGGCTTCAGAGGGATCTCCTAAAAGAGTTTGGAGATACCCTACAAAATCCCACAGCTGAGGGAGCTTCAGCCAAGGTAGCTACCCAGCTTGCGACTCTTAATTCAATAGTCAACTCCTCCATGAAACATATGTCATAACAGCTGATG
Source organism: Protopterus annectens (assembly GCF_019279795.1). Classification (NCBI taxonomy): domain Eukaryota; kingdom Metazoa; phylum Chordata; order Ceratodontiformes; family Protopteridae; genus Protopterus; species Protopterus annectens. The sequence goes on along the minus strand of NC_056734.1, from coordinate 124,993,264 downwards.
GAGCGAGTAGAGCTGCAGGAACAGGAATAGCTCTTAGGAGACATTCTTGGCTGCAACTCTGTCAGTTTGTGGAACCTTTCAGAGTGTCCTTCACCAATACCCCCTTTGATGGCTCTTCTCTCTTTGGGCATCAGGTGAAAGACACACCAGGTGCCGCAGGACGGCAAGATGCTCTCTGATGTCTGAGTCCATTTTTCCACTCCTACCAGACCATACTGAAAAGGTCAGAAGGGTGGAAAGATGTGGTTTCGAAAATCCCAGGGACCCTTGCCTGATGCACGTGGTGAATTTTCTCCCAGGGGCAGAGGGGGAAATAATAACAATGGCAGATGCCGCCCTCGTGGCAGAGGGGGAGTCCGCAAAATCAGAGTGACAGAGATACGTTCTCTTCCAAACCCTATCAACATCCCTGAAGGGATGCCCGACTGCTCAACTCTGGAGGCAGTTGGGGAAGGCTTTCATTGTACCCAACCCCCTGGCAAAATATTACAAAAGACAAATTGGGTACTAGCCATTATATCCGCAGGTTACAAGATTCCCTTTCATCAACCCCCTTTTGTTTAAAAAAAAATCCATCCCGGATGTTCCACCCAATCTAAGGGATCAGGCAGTCACAGAAGTTTCAACACTGCTAGAAAAAAGGGCCATCCAGGAAGTCCCCACAGACCACGTAGGATCCGGAACTTACGCAAGATTCTTTTTAGTGCCCAAAAAGACAGGGGACTGGAGACCAGTTCTGGATCTCAGCAGGTTAAACAAATCTGTACAAAAAGAAAAGTTCCAGATGGTAACACTGCAGTCCATTCTCACCTTTCTGCCGCAGGACAATTGGATGTGCTCCATAGATTTTCAGGACGCGTACTATCATATAAAAAATGGACAGATAGTCCAGGAGATTTCTACGCTTCCGGCTAGGGGCCAGTCATTACCAGTTCAGAGCTCTGCCCTTTGGTCTCACCACAGCCCCCAGGGTGTTCACCAAATGCATGGCAGTAGTCACGGCTCACCTGAGACATCACGGATTCCAGGTGTTTCCTTATCTGGACGACTGGCTCCTCACTGCTACCACCAGGCAACAACTTATAGAAGCACAAGATTACACCATCACATCTGTGCTCAACTAGGCATTACAATAAACTTCAAAAAATCTGCCTCATTGCCCTGTCAATCTATTACATACATAGGAGCAGAGCTAAACACAAGAAAAATGATTGTAAAATTGCCTCAGGAAAGAGTTTCCATTATTCAAAAACAGGTGTCACCTCCTGAGGAGCAAAAGAATTCAAGTCAAATATGTTCTTCAAGTTCTAGAGTCCATGGCAGCAGCCATTCTTCTAGTCCCCTTAGCACACTTTCACATGAGAATCCTTCAGTGACTTCTTTTCACACAGTGGTCCTTCCAGGAATTACCCATGTCTCACATGATGCTAATTACGGAATCTTGCAAAAGACACCTTTCCTGGTGGATGGTCTCCCCACTAGTTTCTCAGGGCAGACCTTTCATGGAACCCATCCGGTCGCCACAGTGACTATGGATGCTTCGCTGATAGGGTGGGGGAGCATTATCTAGGGAAGACAGTCCAAGGCATTTGGCAACCTCACGAGTACCACTTGTACATCAACGTCCTGGAGATGAGAGCGGTGCTCCTAGCGTTGCAAGCTCTTCAAGACTCACTCCCTGCCGGGACTACTGCGATACAGACGGACACTGTGTCAGTGTTTGGTACATCAACAAACAGGGCGGAACCAGGTCTTACCCCTTATGCCGCGAGGCCCTCAGACTGTGGCAGTGAGCGATTTCCTCCCGTTTTCTGATAGCAACGCATATCCCTGGGACATCCAACGTAATAGCAGACAGGCTCAGCAGGGCAATCCTCATTCCTCACGAGTGGTCTCTGAAACAGGAAATTGTGGATCTTATTTTCTGCAAATGGGGTCAGCCTTGCTGCGATCTCTTTGCCTCTCCCCTCAACAACAAATGCAGCAGCTACCTCTCCCTTGTTCCTCCTCCAGGTCAGACACCCAGGGACGCTCTAGTCCACGATTGGCCTCAGGGACTCCTTTATGCATGTCCCCTCTTCCCCATAATTCCAAAAGTCATTCAGAAAGCAAAATCGTTGGGTTGCAAAATGATCCTCATTGCCCCCTATTGACCTCAACAGATTTGGTTCCTGTTCCTTCACCCCCACCTTCTAGCCCAGCCTTGGATTCTGGATCCACTACTGGACCTCTTGATTCATCAATCAGGCAGGCTACACTAATCCCTCCAATCTCTCAAGCTCACAGCCTGGTTACTCCACTTCCAATCCTAGCTAGGCTCCCCAATATTTCCTCAGCAGTGCGTGATATTATTGTTTCCTCCCATAAGACAAATACAAGGAAAGTCTATGCTAGCAAGTGGAAAAAGATTCTCTTACTGGGCAGAATCCAGGAATTTAGATCCTTTTACAGCTCCTATACACAAGATTTTGGATTTCCTAGCAGAACTGTTTAATTCTGGTACAGCGGTTGCTACCATCCGAGTACAACTGGCTGCCATTTTAAATTTTCATGTCTGAGTTTCTAACTCCAGCATAATGTCTCACAAACTCTGTAAGGCCTTCATGAGAGGTACATCTCTTAGACCCCCAGTGAAAGAGCCACTTCCACCTTTGGATCTCAATTTGGTTCTTGCCTCCTTGATACTGCCACCCTTTGAACCAGCAGCATCATGTCCCTTGAAGTTTCTGTCTTGGAAAACTCTTTTCTTAGTTGCTATTACTTCTGCCAGACGTGTTTCAGAACTTCATATGTGTCGCCCTCCTTATCAAGTTTTTCACAAAGACAGGGTTTCCCTGAGAACTAACCCATCTTTTCTACCTAAAGTTTGTTCAGACCACAATTTGAATCAATCCATTTAACTCCTTGTTTTTTTCTCTAATCATTCCAGTAAGACAGAATACAGATTACACCAATTGGATGTGCATAGACAACTGTGTTTCTATCTCCATAGAACTAAAGAAATGAGAAAAATCAGATCAGTTGTTCCTTTCATTTGCCATCAACAAACAAGGCCTTCCAGTTTCTAAAGTAACATTGTCAAAATGGTTATCGGACACCATAGTCCATTCCTATCACTTGCGACAAAAAGATCTTCCAACAAAACCCAAAGGTCATTCAGCCAGGTCAGTAGCTACTTCGGTAGCTTGTCAGTCTAGATTGCCCATAGATTCAATTTGTGCAACAGCTACTTGGGCAGATCCTCATATATTCATTTCTCATTACAAAGTAGATGTGGTCTCCTGGGGCAGAGCTTCCTTTGGTTCCACGGTTCTGAAGAGTCTGCTCCAATGAGCCACCCAGGATTGAGGTGCTAGGGACGCTGTCCCATCTAGCAAGAACAAAGGTGAGATTGGACAACTTAACATAAAGAAGTTATGTACTTACCATAACATTCCATGTTAGTTGTCCTTCATCTCGCCTTCCTTCTTGCGTCCCTCCCTCCATCCTCCTTCCTCGAGGATTGAGAGGAGTTTTCTCAATGGTTTCACTGACTAATTTGTTTATTAGTTGCTTCTCAACCAAACCATGACAATTAACTGTATATCCAAGTTTATTAATGGATTATCCTATATATTTATGTCTAGTGTGAGCTATGTCAAATGAGATCTGGGTAGCTGGCGCTGGGCATTCTGGGATAAGGGGTAGCCTTGAGCCAGTAAAGAGCTCCTGAGCTATAGTAAGTGGCCAAGTCAGAGCCAAGGATCGGCTCCGAACCCATCCAGCAAGAAGGAAGACGAGATGAAGGACAACTAACTTGGAATGTTATGGTAGGTACATAACTTCTTTTTTTCTTTAGTGAGGAACTCATGGTTAGCAACTTCTGTAGTGTCTTCCTTCCCATGGAGTAAGGGGTAGTCTATAATCCTCCAAGTTATGTCAAATAAACCCCAGGGGACAGTCAGTTCCTAAGTGTCCTGGGCCACATGGCTTTCATAATTCTGATGGCTCCTGTAGCAAGATCACACATAAGAAAATGACAGTGCTTCCTGGGGAACATTTGGGATCAACAGGTAGATCCCTTGGAAGCTGCCATCTCAGTACATCAAAAGGAACTATATCAGTGGGTGGCACAGTTCCAAAAGAATGAAGGGATGTCTTCCTAACCAACCATTTCAAACCAAGACCTGACCACAGATGCTTCAGACCAAGCCTGAGGTGCCACATCCTGAATATGAAGGTGTAGGGCAAATGGACATGTCAAGAGAGCATCCTGCATATATAAACATCAAGGAGATGCTGGCAATTACTTAAGTTCTGAAAGCATTCAGGGTAGGATGTGTGCTGAGTGTATTAAAGATAATCACGGAAAAATACCATAGTGATATACCTATAGAAATGGGAGACCTACATCTACCACTCATGCAGGTGAACTGAATCTGTGGGAAACCTTTATCCCCACTCCAGACAGTAGTATGGCAGTCCATCTAAGCAGGACCTGTGCAAATCCACACAAGTGAATGTTGTACTGTGAGATATTTCTAGAGATCCATCAATAAGCTAGGAGCTTAGAGATGCATCTCTTCACTTCTCTAAATAATGGATGTCTTTTGGTGCTTAGGACAACAAATACATTATCTTTGGAAGGGAGGGTTGTGTTTAGAAACCAGAGAAGCAGCAGGCATACAAAATAGCCCACCCTTCAAGTAGACATAAGAAAGCAAGTGTATATTTTGGTAGTTAAAACAACATCTACTTGATGTCCTTCTATTCATCTGTTGCAGTGTTCCTGACATTAAGGAGTTGCCTGCCAAGGCAATGACCCAACATCACCCTTTATATCAAAGTCTTTTACTACCTAGGGTGCATGGTATGTCAGACTTAGGCCACCAACAGACATCGTCCATAAAAGAGATGTACACATGCACCAACTTCAGAACTTCTTTGCTGCCAGTGACATTGCCAGTCCCGGACATCACTCTGCTGTTGGAATCGCTTGATTAAGATAAGTGCCCCACTGGTGATGGTCCGACATCGGCCAGAATATCAAAATCTTTTACTATTTAGGGTGCGTGGTATGTCTGACCTAGGCCACCAACAGACATCGTCCATAAAAGACATGTACACATGCACCACCCTCAGAACTTCGTTGCTGCCAGTCAGATTGCCAGTCCCAGACATCGCTCTGCTGTCGGAATCACTTGCTTGATTAAGATACATACCCCACTGGGGAAACATTTGTTTGCTACCTTATTTTTACTGAGGTTAATATCCAGGAAAGGGAAGTGTGACTGTCTAACAAGGCACTAATCGCAATCTCTAAAAGCCATTACAACTCTGGTGACTCCCTGTATTCTAGCAACATTGCCAAGACTTGGAGCTCTCTACCACTACAAATCAGGGTACAACCTAACTAAAGCGTCTTCAAAAAACAGCTTATTTCCAACCTAAACAATTCCTGGACATGCAACTGCTTGGCACCTGGCTGACATATTCTAACATCTTTCCCCTACCCACTATCCGGCCTCTTCTTTAAAACTCTCACAGATGCACTATATATTATCACATTACTTACCAACTCACTGCCGCCTATTCTCCACTGTCCAGTCTATACCCACTAACTCTTTCCTACACTAAATTGAAAAGGTTTCCTTAAAATGTCAATGAACCTCATATGAACTTGTCTGCATTCACCTCCTTTGACAAACTGGCTAGTATTTTTTAGTTTTTCCTTTCTTCTCTTCATTACATCTTCAAGATTTTCTGGCTAGTTTAGTTTTTCCTTTCTTATCTTCAGTACATCTTCAAGATTCTGTCTACTAAACATACTGTATAAACAGCAATCATATGTTACTACCTGCTAAACTTTTAATTGTATGTCTAAACCACAGTCCTTATGTGACTATCGTATGCAATCATATGTTATTATCTTCTGTATTTTATAACTGCATGTGTAAACCACAATGCTCATGTAAATACCTTGTGTATAGCATGTTAGAAATTGTTCTGGAGCTTTTCTCCCCGGGCCTCCACTGAAAATGGACAGATGTAATGGGATCCTATCTCGCCTACATTCATAACTGATGGGCTCGGAGCCGATCCACACGCTCGACTCCACCCAACTAGTACACTAGAACGAAGTCTCTTTGGCTGGGCTACCTCTCTCCCAGGGATGCCCCACACCTGCTTCCCAGATCTCGCTTTGCCGCTTGCGCGACGGTCGCGGTCTGGCTGGAGCTAAGCGCTGTTTTCTTTTGTTTTTTTGGGTCCTGACCTTGGGGTTTCACCTTTAATTATAACACAGAAAGTTTTAAAATTTATTTTTGTATTTTTTGTGTATTTTGTGTAATGTATGTGTGTGTATGATTGTTGGATGAGTGATTGATACTTGGCTATATGGCTTTCGCTTCTCCTTGCGTTTAAGTTAACTGTGTTTCCTATTGTTTTTTGTCTCGCCGTTTCCCTTGCTTTTTTCTCGGGGCAAAGCCGTTTTAAGTTGTGTTTTTTTTTGCTTGTTTTTCTGTCATTCTGAGGTCTGTGTCTTCTGGTGAGGTAAATCTCTTGTTCTCATATTGCCTATTTTTGGCGCCACATTTTTTTGAGTTTTGGCCTTCTATATCCTGATAGACATGTCCAAGAGAGCAGAAATGTCTAAGGTCACAGGCACTCTATAGGTGTTCAATTAATTTGTAGGTGCAGATATGTATATTACGTATTGTACTAGTCATGCTATATGTGTAGGGACATTAGACATTAAACATTTTTTTTCTTCTTCTTCTGGGTCTTATAAAAAAAAATTGATTTCTCTTGGGGTTCTTCAAGGCTCTTTTGAAATCCTTCTTGAAGACCTCTTATTTGCTGTAAAAGAGAGGGCGCCTTGGATTCTTCGACGGAACTCAAAAAGGCTAGCCTCGGCTCCTCTTTCTCCGGCCGAACACTCTGCTAAAGGCCTCTTCGACCTCTTCTTCAGGGGGCTGAACTTCCCGGGTCGAGGGTGGAACTCTCCACCTCTGGGCTGATCGAGAGTCCTGCTCGATCATCGCGGTGGTTCCGTTCCGTTGGAGTATAGAAGTGATCACCTCCATCGTTTCAGTGTGCTGAGTCTCGTTCGGGCCGCGGCTCGAACTCCCTTTCGCCATCGGCTCCCGAAGTTTTGAGGGATATTCAGAAATTTTTGCTGTGTCATTGTCGGAGGTCCCCGTTTTGGAGCTCGTGGCTTGGGTCCCTCTCTCCGGCCCTTGTCAAAACTCCAAAGTCATACGGGACGGGTTAGGTCCTCTCTTTTCCCTCAAAGGCGGAGCGGTTATGGTCTCTCAGGTGCCCTTGAGGCTTGGACCAGTCTCCCCCCCCCTCTCCTCTCCGGGATCAGGAGGCCCGAGTTGGTGGAGGTGCGCGGGGTGGAGGGTAGGTCTGGGACTGGGGAACCGAGGTCCCGCCGTTGTCTCGATGATGGTGGAGCCTATTGCGGCAATAGCCGTGGAACGAGGACCCCTTGGGTGGAGGTCCGGCCAGCCGGCCCATGAGGAATGTCACCGGGCGGGGGGTTGCCGGCTCAGGAGGCTTCGGAGCACGGGTGGCCGCATCTTGGGACTGGGTGGGCTGCCGTGAGCAGTGCCCCTCGTGGCAAGGGCTGCGGAGGCCCTAGTGAAGGAGTTGGCGCCGGCCAGTCCAGAAAGGCTGGAGCCACACCGGCCCCTTGTCCTGGAGGCTGGCGTGGCTTCCCCAACAGTTGCCCTTGACAAAGGGCCTACCTCACCGATGATGCCCCCCTGGAGACTGGTGCCCATGGGTTCCATGCAAACTGGCCCGGGGAGCCCAGGTGGCCTGAGTCCAGAGAAGCCCATCGAACTCCCCCGCGACGGGGTCCCCCGAAACTGCCCGAGGGCCGAGCCGGACCCTCCGCCTCCTCCCAAGGACAGCCCTGCGTGGACTCCCAGGATGAGTGTTCTTTCTCAGAGAGACCTCTCTTTCTCAGAGAAAGATCCGCTAAGGAGAAAGAGGATGATGTGAGTCTCCAGTCCTTCCTTGAGCCTCAAGGCCACAGAAGAACCTCCTGCAGGCCCTCAACCTCTTGGGAACAGGTCAGTCTTCCTGCAGGAAGGGCCTGCCCAGCCCTCGCCTAAGGAGGTGTCTCACGCCCTGCGTGCAAGGTGGCCCCAGGGTTTCTCGGCCTTTTTGAGGGCTTACCCTGAGTCTATGGAGACGGTGCCGTGGTGACCTAATAAACCTCTATCCAGGGCCAGAAGGAATTTTTTCATCGAGGCTAACCAGGATGCTATGGTGGAGGCATCACCCAACCAGCTGGGGCGTGGATTTTGGATCGAGCCAGACTCCCTTACTTCGCTAAGGATTCCATTGCCATCAGATTGGCTCCTGGCCTCAGCTTGGCTTTACCTTTCGGCCTTTACGCCTTGGAGGCCTTCCATTTATGTCATTTGGCCATTTACCAGGCTAAACCTTAATTGTGTTTGGTGACAAGGTCACTAGTAATCTACCTGGGTGCTAACAGGAGGCCTTGGCGCGACTGCCGGCCGGGCCCACTCCATTCCTCTGCTTGTTACCCAGATTCCCAGGCCTTCAAGTCTTCAAGTCGGAAGACGCCCCTGTCGCAGGCGTTCTTCTTCCAGTCCCCTCCAGAGGGGACACACTGACTGACGGCGGAGGGAGGGACTCTTGACTTCCCACACGGCCTTCCTTTGCCCTTTAGGCGGCCCTCCAGGCCCCAAGGAGGAGAACACACTGACTTCCCCGAGGAGCAGGCAAGAGGCCGACTGCTCTTGGGGCCCCCTTTCCAGAGCTCTGGGCTACCCCCAAGGCCCAGCCAGGGGAGGCAATTGCCCCAGAGAAAAAGAGAGAGGTCTTTCAAGCCGTTCCAGAGGTGGCCCCCCTCCCGAGGCACCAGGAATCGAGGGGCTGCGCCCAGAACGGGTAGCAAGCTCCCCCGTAACTGAACAGACTTGGGCCCGACCAGGTCAGAGATTCCCTTTACTCCAAATATGGAGTGGTTGCAAAACTGGACTTCTCGAGCATTGGACCTTCAGTTATTGAATCCCCACCCACACAGTCAGGAAGCTATAACCAGCAACTTCAATTTGCTCAGCGTAGACCGGAGACAAATCTCATTCCCTTCATCAAGCCACCCTTCCCTTAAAGGACAGTTTACTCAAGATTATTTTGGGTCAGGAAACAGGCAGCTGTTGAGATTTCAATTTTGCAGTTCTCAATTGGCTCTTGTCCCCACCGACCAGATTGGAACAGGAACTTACTCAAAGTTATTGGCAGTGCCAAAAGACAGGAGACTGAGAGGCCCATTTTGGACCTCAATTCCAGGAATCGGAGCCTGAACTGTCATAGGTCAGTCAAGGGTCCCTTCAATCGCTCTCCTGTCACTGGAGAGAGTCCACAGTGGATTCGTTTCACATAAGATCTCCAGGGCCACACCATCTCCAGCTGATAGGTCAAGCGGGTGGAGACATTGCATACAAGAAGTCTCTCTACGTCAGTTATTCCTGTTCTCAAAACAAGTCACAGCCCTGCCTGTTCTTAAAACCTTTGGGCCCATCTACTCTAAAGTCTAGGATTCCAATTGTTTGGGTCTAGAATTCTGGCTCCTTACAATTACCTCAAATCTCTACTATTCAGGGCTCGTAGGCATAACGGTCACCTTAGGCTATTAGATACCACTTCGTCGCATCTAGAAAATCATGTACTACAGCCATGCAAGCGTGGCTGTTTCCTGCCGTCAGAGTTAGATACAAAAGGATCACGTCCCTTCCCTGATGCATCATTCGGACGCTGCAAAACCAGTCAGACTCTGCTCCCCCTCCTGGAAGCTCCGGCCATCTGATCCTACAAGAGTCAATGGCTCAGCAACATCTTATTCTGAACTAGTCCCGGTACCAGACTCCTGCACAGGGGGATCTGGCTCTCCAAGTCCTCAGGCGCCCCTTGTCTCGACTCCCTTGAACCACTTGAGTACCTATTGCAGGAGGTTGGAGTTGGATCTGGATTGGGGGCCACTCCTGTCCAATCTCGACCAGGCCCCCTAAGCATTCCTGGTCAAAGGTTGCCCTGTTGCTTATCAAAGCAATCCCAGTGAGGGTGGTACCCCAGGTACTGGACAGGTTCCTCCAAGTGGTCCCTCAACCAAAGAGTGGCTGCGAAATATCAATAGGTAATGGATGACAACATACTGATGTTTTCACAGCTAAGAAGGCCGCTACTGCGCAGGTCCGACCTCTGATGAGACCGACAACATGTCGGTCCATGGGCCAAGGCCCCAAAACAAGCAAGGTGGAACAGGACGTCATACCCGCGGTAAGTGCAGAGAAGCCCCAAGAGGCGCCCACTGGGGCGGTAGCTACCAACGCTTTCCTATTGGGGCGCCTTTTTCTCCAGCCTTGCCGTGATTCTTGCCAGCCTAACAATCTCAAGTGCAGAGCTTTGCCGGAGAGAACTCCTCAGGTGTGATCTCTCGCTCCTGCCGTCTCCAAATGGGGCGGTCCCTTGCTGCCCTCCCGGCTGGAGCCCCACCGGCTGCAGTCCCAAGAGCGGATTCACTCTGATATGTAAATGATTTTAGGCCTCCCGGGGCTTGGCTTCCCCATTTTTTGGCCCCGGCGGTCTTTATGCCTTAGTTTTGATTTCGTGTCCTGCGAGGTGACTCATAAGCGAGGTACCTTCAGGCCGAAGTGATTTCAATTTTTTGCATCAGGCTCTTCAGGTTTGGTTTCCCTTCAGCAGACAATCCCCTCTTCCCTTCATGCTCCTTTCAGTTGTTCATTAATCTCTGAAACCATCAGTCAGGAAACTTTCCTCACCCGTCCTCTTCAGGTCGCCTTCCATGGTCAACATGGCTCCTCGCTTCCCACCCTAAATCCCTGACAATTCCCTCTTTCCTATTTCTTGGCCTCTATTGTTTGGAAATCACTCACCTTCCACTGCTTTTTCAATTATTTCAGCAAGGCTTTCTTGTTTAGCCTTCTCTCTTTGAATAGATCACAATAGTTGACTTTTCTTTCCACGATCCGGCATGTTGAATTAGGCCTCCTCTCCTTTTCCCTGTTCCCCTATGTCCCCTTAGATTAAGGTCCTGTGCTCTGCCCCTTTCCTTTTCAACAGTCTTTTTGACCTTATTTGAAATTTCTGTTTGAAAAAGCTGCTTTCCTTAATTGGCATTTTAATAGAGGCCCCTTATATTTTACCCTGTTCTTCACTATTATTGAATTTTGTTCTTGCTGCCTTAGCACTGCCGATATTCTCCTCCTTTTGCTACCTGCTTTTTGAGATCTGATCTCAATCACACTGTTTTTTTTGGCCAACACCCGGCCCCCCTTTTTTTCAACACTAGAAGCTCTTCTTCATCAGTTGATCCTACTTTGATATTTTTCACTTATTCTTCATTTATTGAAAGTAAATGAAAGCCTTTTTTTTAGGTGTTTTCTTCTTTCTACTTCAACAAAAATTGGAAGTAGCTTTCTGTATTTTTTCGAGTTTTCCAAAAGATTGCATCTCTTTCATTTATTCACAGGCTAACAAAGAGCTTCCTTTCAGTCATTATTTCATAGAGACAGGCAATGGTCTTTATTTAATAGCTTGTTTGTTTCCTTTGCAATAAACAAATTGAGTCTTTAAATGCTAAAACCCTGTTAGCTAAATGGAGAATTACAACATCTCTTGGATTTCTTCACAGGCCTACTTTTGGTTACCACTTTTCTTTCAAGTGTTTTTCTACCCAGGCAAATGGCTACTTCTGTTAGGGGTGCTTCCAAATCATCAATAGATGATATTAATAAGGCGCACACCTCTTCTTAGTTATGTATTTTAGTTTTCTCATTAATGTGGGCCGAGATGTTTCTCGGCACATTCATAATTGGTTGTACAGTTCTACCCTCATTCTTCAATCAGCACGGGACAGAGGAGGTTTGGGGGGCCAGCTGAAGATCTTTTATGAATGTAATCTTTAGTTGGTTGTAGTAACTTGTATTTTTTTATGTACTTACCATAACCATGATCAGTTAAACAATAACAGTTCTGTCCAGTCGGACCTCCCCAGTAAACAAATGTAAAATAAAATAAATTCCACATGAGGATAGTCATTCCCAGTGCCTTTTTTGCCTCTGCCCTCAGCACGGCCACAAAAACTCTTCCATCTGTCAGTCTTTTGTACCTAAGACCATCTGAAGTCAGCTATCCTCCCTCGCGATCTACTTAGAAAACCAAACCCTTAAGCTTTTAGCTAAGAGTGCAATGGAAACCTACTCGAACCCTACAAACTAGCCTGCTAAGTGTGAGGCCAAAAAACATTGACCCGAAGTCAAAGCTGCACCTCTTGATTTGGTCAGCTGTCATGAAGCACGTGAGAGCTCAGAGACATGGCCCCCTGGATCCGGACCCACAGGCCGAGCTCATTTCATAGGCCACCTTGGTACTGGATGTATGCATAGCAAGAGAGGTAACTCGGACATCTACTACTGATGTCCAGGGGAACCCAGGCTTATTGGGTCAGAAGCCCCTAGGGGAGTTACCCAGAGTATTGTTAGGGAGGCTGTCGACTCAAATTTAGTTGAGTGTAGGCCTGCATCCAGCCCACCTTCTTTGCACCTAATGGATACTCCAGTAAAGAAGAAACAAAAGACTAAGCATGCTCCCCCCCCCACCCTCTGTCCCACAGAAGGAATAGCATAATTTCACTCAAGGCCTATTTAAGGCCTTCATGGTGCCTAGGCCTTCTTCAGGTCACCTTGCTTAAACCTCCGGCCTGGCCTGCTTCCCCACAGAAAAGACCTAGTCCTCAGGCCACTCCTGAGGCTTCATCTGAAGAGGATGATGACCCTTTGGATTACTCTTCACAAATCCCCTCTCCGTTAGACTTTGCCTCCGCTGAAGAGGATTCTAATGGAGGGAGACTATCTCTAGGATGTGTGATCACTTCAAATGGGACAGTACAGAGATGTCTGAGGACCAAAAATGTTGTTATGACCTCCTCCAAGTACAGTCCCCTAGTCCTTCAGCCATTCCTCCTGTTATTCCTTCCATTTTAGATGCTTTTGCATCCACTTCTACTCATCCTGACTCTCAGCCCCCAAACTCGATAAAGCCAGACAGGTACTAGAAAGTACCTAAGGACTGCCATTTTCTATTCAAGTCCCTTGTTTCAGATCCTTTTGTGATATCTGTAGCCTCTCTTAAGACCTCCAGGTTGCTTCCTTCTACCTCCCTCCTGCCTTTTGACAGGATAGCGGCAGTTGGAGAGGCTGGGTAAGAAAATGTATACCTCAGCCACCCTGGCCTTCAGAGCACTAAACTTCCAGACATGCATGACCAAGTAAAACTTGGAACTCCTCTCTCAGCTTTCTAAACTTATTTCAGACTTGTCAAACTCTGAAAATAAGGCCCTGGCATCCTCCCTGATTGCTATTTCCTCTCAGGTAGCCAGGCATTCTATTAAGTGTGGCTATGATGCTACTATAGAAGCCACCTCTAGAGCTGCAGCTTCCTCTTTTGCCCTCAGAAGATTTGCCTGGTTAGGCTTCAGCCCCTACCTGTGGACATTAAGACAAAACTAATAGATGCCTCCTTGGACAATACTGCCCTTTTTGGAAAACCTTCGGCAGAACTTTTCAAATCTCTGCAAGAGAAAAGCAAAGAACTTAAAGACCTTAAGCACTTTCTGGTATTTCCTGTGCCTAAATTTCACAAGAACTACCCTGCAAAACAGGTCTTCTTATGCAGGCAATCCAGAACCCCCAAACAAGACCCCAGAAAAGGCCTAAGAAGATGCAGTTTTCTCAAACTTCTGCCTCTTCTCAGATGGCTAAGCAGCCCTTTCCTGATTAGATGGGCTCCTCCTAGTGACTCCTCCAGCAGTCTGCCCTCCCCACCCCTTTCCCAGCACCCTACCCTCTCTCTTCCATCCTGGGAACTCATTACTCAAGATTCTTGGGTGTTAAGCATCATCAAGAGGGGTTACTTCATGGTCTGGCAAAAGGTGCCTCCCTTCAGGGGTATAGACCCTACCACCAAAAGATCAAGTACCCATTTTTCCTCCAGTCCTGTAAAGCCTTCTAGAACAGGGCACTGTCAAACCGATTCCCCCAGGACAAGAGGGAAGAGCGTTTTACTCACACTTATTCCTACTTCTCAGGAAGGAAGGCCCTTGGAGACCCATACTAGACCTCTCCTACCTCAAAATGTTTACTGTGCAAACCTTATTCCCTCTCATCCTCCCTCAAGCATTCTTAACTTCCATAGACATCAAGGATGCTTACCTTCATATTCCCATTCACCCCAGATACAGGAAATTTCTATGATTCTCTGTGGGATCCTCGCACTATCAGTACTTGGCTTTGCCTTTTGGACTCTCCACTGCCCCAAGAATCTTCACAAAATGTCTAGATCCTGTGGTAGCCTTTTGCAGACTCCAAGGGATCCTAATCTTCCCCTACCTAGACAACCTTTTGATTCAAGCCATTTCTCAAATGGAAATGAATAAGAATCTCCAATTGGCAATTGACATTCTGCAAGGTCTGGGATTTACCATAAATTTCAAAAAAAAAAAAATCATCCCTGGTCCCATAGCTTGGTTCATACCATACTGATTGCAGACCTTTCTGGGGTGCAGATTTCAAACCAAGAGCATGGTGGTGTCGCTGCCACCCACCAAGGTGCAGGAAATTTCTCTGCTCTTTCCAGAGATTTTCCCCTTAGATCAGATGTCTGCAAGGCAATTCCTAAGAATCTTGAGACTGATGGCATCCACCATCCCTATGCTTCCTCTAGCAAGGTTACACATGAGGAAACTCCAGTGGTTCCTCAAGTTAGTATGGTCTCAACATGTCCACCCTCTAGAATTCCAAATCATTCTTCTACTCTGTCTCAAGAAGGAGCTCCATTGGTGGATAACACAACTGACTCTAAATCCAGGCCTCCCTATTCACTCAGTATCATCAACTCAGGCCCTATTCACAGATGCTTTGGACACTGGTTGGGGAGCAGCCCTGGATCTCCACATAGTTCAAGGAGAGTGGTCACCCTCCCAGATGAGGCACTGCATAAACATCAAGAAAATTAAGGCATTAATCCTTCCTTCCCCTTCAAACCTTTCAACCCATGATCAGACCAGGGAGGTTACTTATACACACAAACAACATGACAGTCTTGGGGTACATAAACAGGGGGTACCAGATCCTATCTCCTTTGTAGACTAGCCATGCTGGCCTGGGATCTAACACACCTCCTAGATGTATCCCTCCAGGCAGTCTACACCATTCCAGTCAGAATGCTGTGGCAGATGCTCTAAGCAGATCCAGAACACAAGCCCATGAATGGATGCTTCACAGGGGTGTGTTCCTAGGCATTGTCCACCAGTGTGGTATTCCACAGATAGACGTGTTTGCCTCCCCCTTGAACAAACAACTCCCAATATTTTGTGCCAGAGAACCCCATTCTCAGGCATGGAGAGTGACACCCTATCAGTCTCCTGGAAGGGGAAATTCCTATATGCATTTCCCCTTCCACTTATTCTGAAAGTCCTGCTGAAAATTCAACAGGAAAAAATAAAAATCTTGCTGGTGACTCCCTGTTGGCCAAGACAGCATTGTTCCCCCTTCTCTTTCACCTAGCCAAGGCTAATCACCACAAGTTGCCCCACAGAATGGACTTACTAACACAGAACAAGGACTCACTCATCCAACCACACTTGGAGACCCTCCAACTGACCCTGTGGGTGATAGAGCCCTGATCCCTTTCAGACAACTTTATTCTGAGGACATGCTTCAAGTCCTGCAGGAGGCTAGAAAATCTTACCTCTCCACATGGAAGAGGTTCTTGATTTGGTGTCTAGCTAGAAACCAGGACCTGCTAATGGCGGCCCCACCTATGTTTCTGTCCAATCTGTGTGAATTGCTTAATGCTGGATTAGCTTACACTTCCATAAACGCACATTTGTCGGCTATCTCTGCTTGTCTGCATCTTTCTCCACCCTTCTTTCTAGATTTCAAGAAAAACAATTCCTCAAAGGCTTCTTTCACATCAGACCTCCCAGGAGACCTGTAGCTCGACTCTGGGACCTCAGCTGTGTGCTGGAGAAAGTGACTCAAGCCCCTTTTGAACCAAATTCTTCTAGTTCCCTCAAACGCTGTAGAAAACTGTCCTCCTGGTGGCCATTACCCCTGCCAGGTGGGTATCAGAATTACAAGCCCTCATGGCATCTCCTTTCCTGTCTTTCCACAAAGACAGACTCTCCCTTCGGACCAATCCCTCCACAAAGACAGGCTGTCCCTTTGGACCAATCCCTCCTTCATGCCCAAGGTAGTCAATGAATTGTCCTTAAACCAGGCTATTCACCTCCCCACTGTCTTCCCCTCTGCCTAGAACAGTAGTGAGAGGATCCTTCACACCCTCAGAGTCCACTTACACAAGACTAAACCCTTTAGGAAATCTGGCCAACTGTTTGTGTCCTTTCACCCCAGGGCTCTGGGATTGCCTGTGTCTAAACAGACCATCTCCAATTGGATATCCAAATCCATTGCCTTTTGCTATCCTCACCATGGTAAAGTTCTTCCAGGCTCAGTCAAAGCTCACTCTACAAGGGCAGTGTCCTCTTTGGGGGCCTTCCTCAAGGGCTTGGACACCAACTCTGTCCTAGAAGCAGCTACTTGGACATCTGTCCACACCTTCATTAAACACTGTAAGCTAGATTCCCATCTCCATATCCAGGGCAGGGTTTGCCAGGGCCATTCTCCATGGCTTCATAGAAAATTCCTCTACTACTTCCTCCTCCCTTTCTTCATGAGCTTTTGTACTCTCCCTTATGTCAGGAATACCACAACAGATGAGTAGAAGGACATAGATTAGTTGTACAAGAACTTGCCATAATGATAATGTCCTTCTCTTCACTGTTACAGTATTCCAACCCTCCCTCCTTCCCCCACTTCCTGGCTTTCTTCGATACATTGATCCTCCTTCCCTTAGACTCTCTTGCTACCTGGGGCCTCAGTTCTGAAGGTGGTGCATGCGTACATCTCTTTTATGGCCAACGTCTGTTGGTGGCCTACATCAGACCTACTGTGCACCCTAGGTAGTAAATGATTTTGATATTCTGGTTGATGTCAAGTTGTTGCCTTGGCAGACAACTCCCCTTATGTCAGGAATACAGAAACAGAGAAGAGGAGGACATCTATCATTATGGTAAGTTCTTAGACAACTAATCTTTTCGTATAGTCTGTTATCTGCCCTTTTAAGGACACTGGAGAAATGATGTTTAGTAATTTGTGTCTTTTAGTGTATGAGGACTACAAATACATTTCCTTTGGAAGGGGGGGGTGTTCAAGATGCACAAAAGCAGCTGGAATATAAATAGCCTGCCATATGAGTGGATGTGTCTTGCATATACACAAAGATGTGTTTTTGTGTCTTAGGCATCCGAGGCAGAGTAAAGTTGAAAATAGTAAGTAAAACTATTAAGTTGTACGATACTGATATAGTTGCTGTTTTTCAGAGTTAAACTATGGTTGTATGCTATTTTGAAATTGAACTATTGGATGAATTTTGTCCTAATGACTTACTTGTAAGAGGATATTTATGCAAGTATGTGAAGTGTTTGTAGTTTATATCATATTGTTGAGTTTTTGGAAACTAAAAATTCATATGGTCAAGATCATATGTTCAAGTTTCTGAAAACTTGAATGTAACCAACTAGAAAAAAATAGCACCCCCAACACCCCATGCAAATGATATATACTAACTCCGAGATCACAGTACAGTGAAGAACAGGGTAAATTCCCTATTAAAGCATGTTTGTATAGATCATTGTTCAGTGGAAACTGGAGAATTTACCCTTTTCCCCAGTGTAGTGTAATCTTGGAGTTTGTATACATATATGGGGTGAAGGGGGGTTGCCCACTGCATAAATGTAATTTTTTTTTTACATTAGAGTTTCAGAATTCTGTGTTTGACATTTTGTGCAGCTATAGTAAGCTGTAGTAAAAACAATGAGTACTGTAAAAATGTTCAAGAAAGGGAAGTACCAGACAATGGAGAGCAAAGTAATCCTGTCCTAGTGTTAAAATTTAAACAAAATGTGTAGTACAAGCAGTACCTATCTTTAGTTTTATATTTACTCAAGTAGATGAAGAATTTTTGATTTTAGGTACACAATTAGATAGTACTAGGGACATTCAGAGTTAGAATTATAATATGGGATACCCCCATCTCTGAGTTCTTTTAAGATGTAGGTATTTAAACAAATGAGACAGTTAATATGGAACAAGATATTGTTTTGAATAAAGTCAGTTCAGTAAAATGTTCTGATCAAGACACTAATGAAATAAACAAGTTAGAGATGGTCACAGACCATCATTAGTCAAAAATGATACTCTACTGCACAACAGGCAGTAATGGAGTGAAGTTGAAGAGTTAGCAGCAGATGATGATTTAACTTGAGTTACAAAAAAAGTGCTGTCCAAGAGTCCTTGGAGGAAATTAAAGCTTAATAGAGAAAGATGGAGAAGTAATAGACCTGAGTAAAACCTATGGCTTTAAATTAGCCTTTAGTGATATCCTCCCAGCACCTCATTTTCAAGGCATTATAAGGCTGTAGTCAGGGTCCTTTAAAAATTCTTAAGGCATGACTCCTTTATTAAATTCAATGCATGTTAATTTTTGACAAAGTAAGGACAAGTTGCATTTGAGTCAGTTTGGTAATGTAGTTATGGGAACATGGGTCTATGTTATATAATCAAAGTTTTATAACTTTGAATACCATATGATCGATACTATGGTTGAAGTTATAAAACTTCGAATGTATAAAAAAAAAAAAATCAAACCACCAAACACAAAACTAAGGGTTATAAGCAGGGGGGCAAGCTTCCCTGCTTGCAACTGTCAGGTAACTTTTTTTGTTTTTTAATTTTTTTTATACATGTTCAAAGTTTTATAACTTCGACCATATGGTATTCGAAGTTATAAAACTTTGATTATATAATATAGACCAAGGAACATATGTAACAAAACTTTAATATTTTTTTTTTTAGAGTTGATTCAGTGAACATTTTTAATTCAAATAGTGCTGAATTAGGATGATTGATGATAAATGTTCATAGTTTATTAAACTTGTGGAATTGGAAGCTAGTATAGCAGGTACTTCACTTGATGTATTACTTATTCCTGAGATCTGGTTGGTAGTAAAAGGAAACCATGAACTATTCCAGGATTTACAAGGTATCATAATTTTAGACCTGATTGAAGAGGAGTATATATATCACTAAGAAATATGAGTATTCAGTGATGAAATTGTGAATTTTTAATAGTGAAAATTGTTAAGGGAGTTAGCTATGACATAGCTTTCTGTCATTTACCAAAAATAATCAAGAAGGGTGACAAAATGATGCAACATAAAAGGAAATGTTTCAAGAATAAAGTTGATACTACAGAGAATTTAAATGCTTCTAATGTAAATTGGACAGTCCCTGCTACATTAAATATATAAGCACATTAATAGCATGGCTGATTGTTATACAGAAATAGTAAACCACTTTAATTGTGATAAAAACATTTTGGATGTTGCATGGATAAATCAAAGACTGAAATTAAATGCTTGTAATTTTGGACCATATTTGGGGAGATATGATCATTTATATGTTATTTCTGAAGTCTCAGTCCTTAAGCAAATGAAATTGGTAAAACAGTAAAAGTTTGATCAATCTGACTTGAATTTAATAAATGCCGATATTCAGCTATGAAACTGGAAAGTACGTTTTGAAAATAGAGAGAGAAGACAAAATTTGGAATGTTTCTGTACTTATTTTAATGACGTAATATAATTTTATGCATCAGTAGGGTATAGGCCTAGAAGTTGGGCAAATAGTTAAATATGGTGAAACACAAAGTTGTCAAAGATGAGAAGAAAAAGAACAGTGTGGCCCAAAAATCATTCAAAAGTTATAAATAAGAGTAATTAGATTCAAAAAGAAATATTTAAAAGTAATGAAGTGCAATCCAGCTAAGAACTCATCTTACCCACCAAATTGAAGGATAAATACAAAAGCTTATTTAAACATTTAAAAAATATGACTCTTCAGGAATACTGTTAAACAGAGGATATATTTCATTACAGAGCCAAGTGAACTGGTGAAATTGTTTGCAAATGGTGTGATGTTCTTCATCTCACATTGCTGCAGTCCTTACACTTGGGTAGTCCGCTGTCCTCGGTCGTCCAATATCAAAGTATAAGGCTGACGTCGGTCAGGGCGCATTTGACTGACATCAGGACGTCAGGGTACAAATGCGCATGACCGACGTCATATCCTCAGTCTTTTTTGCCGCATGGTCCGATGCAGAAGCAGCATTGCAAGTGCCGGTTGGCGTTCTGAGATTTTTCGATTTAGAAGTTTCAGACCGAGTTCAAAGTTGGCTAAGTACCTCGTTGGGGAATATTTTAGTTTTTCTTGCCTCAGTCATTTACGGATGTCAGAAAAAGTCAATAATTGCATTTCTTGTGGGAAACAGATACATAGAGATTATCATACTTTGTGTATTCCTTGCTTAGGGCCTGAGGTTGTTGGCTGTCGCTCTTGTGCTAGATTTAATAAGCACTATAAAGAGAAGGTTGGATTGTGCAAGGTTAGTCTTTGGGAAGCGGTGCAACTATAAAATGCCGTCGGATGCTCCGGCCCGCTTTTCTTCAAGAAAGTAGGACAACAAAGCAAGCCTAAGCCTAGAAGAACCGTCTGTCTGTACGGGTCAGTTTAGAGGTGGTGGTGGGGTGGAGCCGGTGGCTCCACCGGAGGTTTCTTTGTGTTCCCAGGGTGAGACCTTATTATTGCAAGATGTGGCCTCTCAGGAGTCAAGTCAGGCTGAGGGGCTTCTCAGGTTACTATACTCCCTCCCTTCGTAAGGTGGCTAGGCCATCTACTTCGGTTTCAAAGGCTTCTCCCAGGGGCAGGCCAGGTTTAGCTTTAGTTGGTGTTACCCCTAGCTCTTCAGGTACTGTGCCCAAGAAGCATATGCTTAAAATGGCGGAAGATTTGATTACTTTGATTAGGGGTTCTATGCCTCCTGATAAAAGACCTAGGGTGGAGCCTGAGCTGGGGGGTTTTGAGCAGGCTTCAGATGTTTCAGAGTCTTCGGCTGAAGACTTGCAGGAGTACTCTCCTTATTCTGATTCTGATGTGGATGATTCTACTCCTTCTGCTACTCCTCCTGAGGATTTTTCTTTTCAGAAACTCTTCATTCCATGAGGGAGCATTTTAAGTGGGAAGGTCAGGACTTCTCTGATTCCAGGAAAAGGCTTAGGAATTTCTGTTTTACCCCAGCATAGGCCTTTGGCTATACCTCCTGTTTTGGATGTAGTGGAAGATGTTTTACAGAGGCTTCTCTTAATCCTGATTCTTTGCCTCCTGCTCCTGTTAAGCCGGATAGGTATTACAGGGTGCCTGAAGCTCATAAGTATCTTTTAAGAGTCCTAGGGCAGACCCAGAAACTGTTAGCCAGGGGCCTAAAGGTGTTAAGGCTTCTGTTGTTAAGAATCCGGTTCCTGC
The DNA here is from genome assembly GCF_019279795.1 of Protopterus annectens. Lineage (NCBI taxonomy): Eukaryota > Metazoa > Chordata > Ceratodontiformes > Protopteridae > Protopterus > Protopterus annectens. The sequence goes on along the minus strand of NC_056734.1, from coordinate 124,971,746 downwards.
AGACAAGGAGGCTAGGGCCTTGGATAGATGGGGAAAGAAAGTCTATACTTCTTCCACTCTTGCTATGAGGGCTCTGAATTGCCAGTTTCACATGTTGAAATACCAAAACTATCTCCTTTCACAATTGAAGTCTAAGGTTGATGCTCTGGCAGTAGGTATTGATTGTAAAGAGTTGCAAGATTTAGTACATGTTTCTGAACAGGTGGGCAAGCATTCTTTGCAATGTGGTTTTGATGCTGTACAGGCCTCGTCTAGGGTGGCTGCCACTGGGTCAGTTCTTCGCAGGCACGCCTGGCTGAGGGATCAGAATTTGTCTGAACATGTTAAAACAAGGATTTTAGATGCTCCTTTACATTCTGACTTGTTGTTTGGTCCTCCTGTTGAGACAGTTTTAAAGAAAATGGAAGACAAGGCTAAGTCTATGCAGACTGTTAAAGATTTTTTGCAGGTCCAGCCTCCAAAGTTTAGTAGAAATTGGCCTACTAAAGGGTGGACGTATCCTTCTTATGATTCCCAGTCTAGGGGTAGATCTAGACGTGGTAAGGGCAGAGCTCAGGGCTCTTTCAGGCCTAGAACAGGGAGTTCTCCTGCACAGGCTTGGTGAGGCAGGGTAAGCAGACCCAATGACCTACCTTTTCAGCTGCCAGAGCCTGCTCGTCTGGCAGCACCTTTGGGAGGAAGGTTGGCACTTTTCAAAGAAAATTGGTGTTTAATTACCCAGGACAGATGGGTATTGGATATCATACACCACGGCTACAGGTTTTATTTCCATACCTTGCCTCCTTTCATAGGCATGCCAGACATTCCTCCTCAACAAAGAATAGAGGCTCACAAACAGGTTTCTCTGTTGCTCCAACTAGGGGCCATACAGCCCTCTGCCAGAAGTGGGCCTAGGATTTTATTCTCGCCTGTTCCTAGTACCAAAGAAGGGGAACACGTGGAGACCAATTTTGGATTTATCTATCCTCAACACTTATCTGGACATTCCCAAGTTCAAAATGTTGCAGCAGCTTTTACCTCTGCTGGGCAAAGATCATTGGATGGTAACTTTGGATCTCAAGGCTTACCTTCATGTTCCTATCAGACTAAGTTGCAGAAAGGATCTGCGATTCCGGGCTGGGACTTCTCACTATCAGTTCTCTGCTTTGCCGTTTGTCTGATCTACTGCCCAGAGTGTTCACGAAAGTTCTGGCTCAGTGATAGCTTTCTTCAGGCTAAAAGGAATACAGATCTATCCTTATTTGGACGACTGCCTAATTCTGGCTCAAGGAAGGGAAGAGCTTCTTCATCATTTGGAATATGTGATAGCAGTGCTAAGATGCCTAGGGTATTCTGTGAACGAAATAAAGTCCAGTCTAGTACCCTCTCAAGACATGTGCTTTCTGGGTGTGAGACTGAATACAGCATCCCAGATGGCCTTTTTTACCCCCGACAAACAAAAGAGTCTATCCCTTTACTTCCATCAACTATCTCATCAGTCCGGGCTGACTGCAAGGACAGTCCTTCAAGCCTTAGGGTTCATGGCATCTTGTATTCTGGTGCTTCCCAATGCCAAACTGCATATGAGGAAGCTACAATGGTATCTCAAAAATGTATGGACACAGCACTGCCAGGATCTGGACACTGTCATTCAAATAATACCTTGCATTCAAAAGGAATTTTTGTGGTGGGCTCAGGAATGTCACCTAAACAAGGGACTCTCTGAACGACAGATGCCTCAGACAAAGCTTGGGGAGCTCATCTAAATGGAAAGTGGATACAAAACAAGTGGCCTGTCAGACTACAACATCTACATATCAACATGAAGGAGATGTTAGCAGTCCAGTTTGCATTAATTGCTTTCAAGGAGTTACTTCTTCCAGGGCAGGTGTTGATTCTAACAGACAACACAACTGTCATGTGGTACATCAACAAGCATTCTTATCCTCTATGCAGGCAAGCAATGATTTTGTGGGAGACTGCTCTCAGTTTACAGCTCAATCTTCAGGCAAGGTTTCTGCCAGGAGCACAGAACTCCTTAGCAGATGTGTTGAGCAGACAATTATGGATCCCACGAGTGGAAATTGGATCCTCATGTATTTCAGAAATTGACAGTGTCTTGGGGAACTCCAGACATAGATCTGTTCGCTTCTCCACTAAACCATCAGCTGCCAAGGTTTTGCACAAAAAGGTTTCATCCCACAGCTTGGAGAGTGGATGCTCTTTCTTTCAATTGGAGCAATCTTCATGTGTATGCCTTTCCACCTCTGCCTCTCCTCCCAAAGGTACTTCTAAAGGTCAGATAGGACAAGCCAAGGATGATTTTAATAGCTCCGGATTGGCCTCGACAGCACTGGTACCCATTACTGAGAAGTCTGATATGGAAGCCTCCATGGCCTTTGCCTTCGATTCCACACCTGTTGTGGAGGACAGCCATTTGCTAAATGTCAAGCTTCACTCTCTGCACCTAACAGACTGGCATATTCTGTTTTGAACCATAGTGGGCCTCCACTTCCTCAGCAAGTTTTGAATGTTATTTTGGAAGCTAGAAGGCCTAGTACAAGGAAACAGACAAATGGAAGAGATTTTTATTTTGGAGTGCAAAAGATTTTGATGTTTCTGGGCCTAATTTGTGTGTGGCTCTTCAATATCTTACTGAGTTACTAGACAAAGGTTTGTCTTTCTCTTCTATTAAAGTTCATGCTGCAGCAATTTCAGCTCACTATGATTTCTCATCCTTTGTTCAAGCAATTTCTTAGAGGGGCAAAGAATATAAGACAGACCCTAAGAGCTCCTACTCCTGCTTGGGATCTCAATTTTGTGTTGGAGAAACTCACTCTACAACCTTTTGAGCCTGCAGCTACTGCTGAGTTGAAATATTTATCATGGAAGACTGCTTTTTTGTTGGCCTTTACCTCTGCAAGAGCCTTTCTTGATTTTCCATAAGGATAGGGTATCATTACGTACTAATCCTTCCTTTATGCCTAAGGTGGTTTCTAGTGTGGCTTTAAAACCAAACTATTCATTTGCCTACTTTTTATGCAAATCCCCAAAATAAAGGGGAAAAGATTTTGCACACTTTAGATGTACACAGGCAGTTACTAAAGGGTTCAGGCAGTCTCAGCAGTTGTTTGTTTCTTTTGCTTTGGGTTCTCAGGGCAAGCCTGTGTCAAAACAAACTATTTCTAAGTGGATTGGGTTTTGCATTGCTTTCTGTTATTCCCATCATGGCAAGGAGATTCCAGCTGGGATTAGGCCTCATTCCACTAGGGCTACTGCCACTTCAACAGCTTTTGAGGGGAGTGGCAAAGGATATTTTGGAGGCAGCTACTTGGAGTTCTGTGCATACTTTCTCTAGGCATTATCACCTGCCACTTTACTCTAAGTCCAGGGCTGGTTTTGCCACTGCTGTTTTGCAGGGCATTTTGGCAGCTCCTGCTTCCTTGTAGTTAGCCATCCTCCCTTACCTCTGCTTTGGGATTCTACCAAGTGTAAGGACTGCAGCAATGTGAGATGAAGAACATAGTACAGTTTTGTACCTACCATAAATGTAGATGTTCAAGATCCACATTGCTGCCTCCTTCCCTCTGTAGTTAGAGGTGGTTGTGTGGGTTGGGTTGTACAATATTGTATATATTGTACATAAAGTTAGTGCAAGGGTGGTTGGTTGGTTGTTTGCTGTCTTTTGGTTTTGACCTTTATTTTTAGGGTCTTCTGACATCTGGGGCAAGAAAAGACTGAGGATATGACGTCGGTCATGCGCATTTGTACCCGGACGTCCTGATGTCAGTCAAATGCGCCTTGACCGACTACCCAAGTGTAAGGACTGCAGCAATGTGGATCTTCGAACATCTACATTTATGGTAGGTACAAAACTGTACTTTTTGTAACACCTTATATGGTAACTCACAAAATGTCTCTCCTTTGTTGATAAATGGGTTTGTCCCAGTTTTCAAAAAGAGTATATAAAAAACGCTTTATCTAGCATTAAACCTAATTCTTGCCATGTGAACAGATGGTCTAAATGGATGTTGTCTGAAAAGGGTTGTAGCTAATTCCATGTCTAGTGGGTTTTTTTTCAAAAATATTTTAAGGAAGCATATGTGACCAATTTATGGAAAGAATCAGTTGTAGTCCCAATTCAAAAAAGTAAACTAGGCCATATGGTAAAAAATTATAGACCAGTCAGTCTCACTTGTAGGTTCATAGGTAAGTACTTGGCTAACTGCCCTTGCAGGTTATTTTAAACTTAGCCAGTTTCCCTTTTTGTGCTTGAATTAACTAATCCAATTTGGTTAGAGACTGGCCTTACCCATCCCATGGTTAATAATTGTATATTACCCCTAACGAGAATAACTGGGATCATATCATAGATAATTTGGGGAAACCCATGCATTTAGGATATGACTCTGTCCATTAGTAGTAAAGGGGACAGTCCTAGGGTACATTTTTTGTCTCCTATCCATAGGTCCAAGTTGTAGTTGAATATGGGCAAGGATGAACTTTGTTTTATGTAGATGGGGAGTCTTTTCCAGATCAGCAGTATCCTCTGCAAGATACATGTCCCTGCAAACTGTTCTGTTGATGTTGCAGAAGTTTTTTTTAGATCCCGAGACAGAATATTTTTGATGTCATTTCACTTGCTGATGTGCAGCAAATCCATCAGTACTGGGTTGGAAAATGCTTTATATGCCCGACACACGTCATCTCTTAGCAGTCTGTAGTATACCCAGAATAGTGGCAAGGCTGAGTTGGTCCATATAAGACATATTTTTTTAGGCCTTTTATCCTTTTAGTAAGATATCTTTGTGGACGTTCCAGTTGCATGCATCTAGACAGATTCATGTCAAAGGGGGCATTGTATTCAGTTATCGGCTTAGCAATGAGGGACAAAGGCATCCTTAGATCTAGACACAATCCCTTTGTCTATAAGCTGTGCAATATAAAAGGACTTTCTTACAACAGACACGTTGATCAAATTTTAGGTGACTGTCCACATATGTTCCCATATCCCAAACAACTGGATCATCTCTTGGGGATGTATTGTTAATGTGGTAGTTCTCACATGTATCTAAGGCAAGTGTTCTAAAAGGGCATTATATCTGTCATTTAACCAAATGTTAGATTTTAGCATGGATATATGTCAACATGGATTTTCTCAGATCACGTTTATCTAAGTTGATAAGGTTTTATGAAAATGTTTGCTCTCTAGATAATAAAGACCTTCAGTGGATTTAATGGATTTAGATTTTGCAAATGTGTTTAATACTCTGCTAATGAGGTAATTATTAATAGACTTAAGAAAGTTGATGTGGCAGAGAATTAAAAATTCTTATTTTGATTATAAATTCATGATAAAAGGTGTGTCACAAGGTTCCATTTTAGGACCATTGTTGTTTGGAATAATAATGTCAGAATGCTGGTTTTCAAACAGTGTGGCTGAGTAAGTTTTAAGACGATATCAAAACTGAAAGAGAAGTCACTAATATAAATGATTATCAATTGCAAAAAATATTTGGCTAGATTATGAGTGGGTTTTATTAAAAGGTATGAGCTTCCATATCAATAAATGTATCTTTCATTTTTAGATTAGAAGCAATTTCTATCCCTTATGCCCTGTGTAATCAAGTCTTTGTACCTTCGTGTGTGATAAAAGATCTGGGTATTATGTTTTCCAGTAGTTTCCTCACCATCATGTGTATACTGTACTTTATTTTCATTTTAAGTTTTTGAACAAAACATTTTATTGTGATATTACTCTATTGCTGTATTAACTCCTTTGAGATGTAATTTTTTTTTTCTATGACTGTAATTTGGAATTGGAGCTGTTCTCCTGTGGTCTCCACTGAGAATGGGTCACTGGCTCAGTTTGACCAACCTGGTTAACAGCTGACAAATAAATAATTAAATACATAAAATTATGTTAGAATCAAACTTCAGATGTAAGGAAAATATGAAAAATATTAATCTGAAGTAGTTTACTTCATTTGGTCTTCAACCTATGGGATACCGTATCCATGCCGCAACCTTACTAGCATCTGCTATGAGCTCCAAGCTCCTCCCCTTATCCATAATACACATCCACTACCTTCCAACCCCCAGATCTCATTTGCCGCGGCTAGCTGAGGCATTGTCATCTACAGAGCTCTGGGTAGTAAGTGAGTTTCAAGTCTTTAGAAAATCTTTTTCTCCTTTACTATAGTTAGGTTAGTGATAGTGTCAGTTCCACTTCTCCTCCTCTCGCTTGGTGCATCGAGTTATCTATCTTTAGAGTTGTTTAGCTTAGTTTTAGTAGTTTGTCAGTGTGTTGCTTCCCCTCCCCTCTCAGTGTGTTCTGTGCATGAGTGTGGTGAGTGGTGTGTTCAGTGAGAAAAATACTACTTTTCTTGTTTTTTCCATTGTTGTTATGGCTGATAAGCCCATATTTAAAATATGCACTGAGTGTGGCCATAAGTTGTCCCCTGCAGATGGCCACACTCTTTGTGTAATGTACTTCGGCATGGCCCACCTTAGTACAGACTGCACTATATGCGCAGGTTTTAACCCATGCGCAATTAAGGACAGGAAGGCGAAGTTGGCCCTGAAAGGCCTTCTTCCCTCTTCTGAGGCGGTTGCTTCGTGTTCGGCTTCAGTCACCGGCTGCTGTGGCCGCTTCTCCTTCTCTTGCCCTTGCTTCTCCTCTCTCCCAGGCTGGGACTCAACCTCCCATGTCAAAGCCTGAAGAAGCGGAGTGAAAAAGGGGCAGGGAGTGGGAGAGAGAGCCAAGACCATGGTCTGAAATGCAAGAGGTCTCCGGATCTCCCCTCACCGGTTAAGACTCCTAAGATCTGTGACTCCCCTCAGTTCTGATCTCCGACATTTTCCCCAGAGCCGGAGGTGACACGCTGTACTTCTAGGGCCTTGGTGCCCCAACCCACAAAGTCAGAGTCCATGGTGTCGTCAAGGTCCACCTGGTCTATATCTGAAGTCAACATGGATAAAATGATGAGAAGGTTCATTCGTACTCTGATCCAGTTGGGGGTCTTGCTAGCCCCCTCTCCCTCAGGAGGGGTGGAGCTCACTTCCTTTTTTCCCACCAATTTCTCCTTCTCCGATCCATCCACCGGGTTCGGAATATTCGGATCTAAGTATGGCTTTAGTCAGGTGGTCAGCGCCGACGGTACCTGCTTCCTCATTGCTGACAGCTGCCTGGAATGTGTTGGATTGACCAGCTCGGATCCGAGTCCCTCTCAGAGCTGGAGCTTGGGTGTCAGATCTGAGGGAGTGGAACGTTTTTCATCGGCTCCTCCTCTGTCGGGCCAAGTTCCTTCCCTCAGAGACCAGCCTTCTTATTGGTTCCACGGGAGGTTCGCTCTCCCTTGGCGTTTGACATGGTAGAAAGGATTCACCCCACTGGATTGAGACCCCTAACTGTCCCTTGGACTCTGCCCAGACCCCCCCTCAGCTCTTTCTAAGATTCCCATCATTTTACCAGAGGGACAGCCCATGTTCGAGGAGCCCCAGATGGTTCCCCCTGAGGAATAAGTGGCTTGTGAGTTCCCCCGGAGATCCCCACCAGAGAGGTGCATCGCAAATGTAAGTGCAAGAGGAGGCACTTGGACTCCCCCGAGTCCCTCACCGAGGATGCGGACTTGGATGATGGGGAAGGTTCCCCCAGGTCACCTCCCAAGGATGTCTCCTTTGGAGACATCATGGAAATCCTTCGCCAACGGGGAGGTTTGTCTGCCCCCAAACCTTCTTCTGATGAGTCCGTGTTTCTGGAGGCTTTCGGCATGGGCCCATCTACTTCCTGGGTGTCCACTCCTGCAGATCCCTTGGTGGCCCTGGTCACCTCATGGGCATGGAAGGAGACGGACACCATGGAACCAATTCCCAAAAGGCCTGACAGGATTTTGAATCCACCTTCGGATAGGCCAGCATGGACCAAGGGCTCCCCCATAGATGCTATGGTGGTAGCAGCAGCCACAAAGAAGGAACTAGCCCAGGAGAGTTCCTCAGGTCATCCTCCTGACCGAGAGTTGCAGATGATGGACCACCTAGGGAAGCGGGTTTATGCTTCAGCTACTTTTTCTATTAGTGTGCTGAACTACCTGGCCCATGGCACGAGACTCCAACGCGACCTGGTAAAGGAGCTGGTGGGGTCTCCCCCTAAGTCCATGTCACAGGAGGACAAGGATTTGTTCTCCGCTGGAATGGCCATTTTGAAAGCAGTCTCCAACACATCCATGCAGCTCCTTTCACATGCTACGGAAGGAGCGGCTAGGGTGGCTGGGTCCAACCTGTTCATTAGGCGCAACGCCTGGCTCAGATTATGTCAATTTTCAGAACCTTTCAAGGCGTCCTTTGCCAATGCCCCTTATGAGGGTTCTACTCTTTTTGGTAAGACCGTCAAAGAGACGTTAGTCCAGCGTGAGAAGGACGGGAAGACACTGTCTGCTGTCTGGCTTTGCTTCTCGAACCCTCAAAGGTCTTTTTCCCGTAACCAGAGAGGGCAAAAGAAGATGTGGTTCCAGAAGTCACAGTATTCCCGGGACACTCAGGGCTCTTCTTCCCCCAGAGGCAGAGGGGGACAGAATGGATGCTGGCCCAGAGGCAGAGAGGGTCAGAGGAATTTTGTGTTTAAAGAATCTTTCTCGGAGAGACCCAGACAACAACCCTGAGGGGTGGCCCAACTGCTCTACTCTGGAGACAGTCGGGGGATGATTGTCCTTGCACCTGGCGCCATGGGAGTCTGTAACATCAGACCGCTGGGTGCTTCAGATCATATCCAGAGGATACTCTATCCCCTTTGTGGAGCCCCCCAAATCTTCCAAATGCCTCTCGGATGTACCACCCATGCAAAGGGAGGGGGCAGCAAATGAAATTTCCAAGCTGCTAGAGAAACGAGCCATCGAAACTGTCCCTCCAGATCAGTCCAGATCGAGCTTCTACTTCAGGTTCTTTTTGGTGCCAAAGAAAATGGGGGACTCTATGACAATTGTGGACCTATCTGTCCTGAACCTGTTAGTTGCCAAAGAGAAGTTCCAGATGGTCACACTACAGTCCATCATGCCATACTTGCAAGAGAGCGACTGTGATGGTGGTGGTAGCGGCTCACCTGAGGCTTCAGGGCATTCAGGTCTATCCATACCTAGACGATTGGCTCCTCACTGCTCCCACAAGGCGTCTACTCTCCCAAACCAGGGATTATTTCTTGATCCTTGCCCTGCATTTGGGGATTACAATCAACGCAGTCAAATCACTCCTAGATCTTGTACAGGTGATAGACTACATTGGTGCAAGGATATATACTTTACAGTGCAAAATCTTCCTGACCTCGGAGAGAGTACAAAACCTGAGGATGCATGTCTCTCTAATTTACCATTCTCATCTTCCAATGGCAGAATATGTGTTGAGGGCATTAGGTTCAATGGCGGTGACCATAACGCTTCTCCTGTGTCCCCTGTTACATATGAGAATTCTACAGTGGACACTAGCTGTACAAAGGTCCCTGTTGGAACTTCCATTGTCGTATCCAATACAACTCAGTCGAGTCTATCGGTCATCCCTCATATGGTGGATGTGTTTTCTGGACATTTTGGAAGGATGATCCTTTGTTCCAGCCCTAGCCCAAGCCACAGTGACCACGGATGCCTCGCATCTTGGGTGTGGGGGCATTGTTCGGGCAGGACAGTCCAAGGCCTGTGGTCCCCTGTAGAGATCAGCTTGCACATAAATGTTCTAGAGATGAGGGCGGTCCTTTTAGCATTGCTGGCCCTTCATGCCTTTCTTCCTCTGGCAACTATTACAATTCAGTCAGACAACATGTCAGTGGTCTGGTATATCAACAAACAGGGAGGGACCAGATCTTACCCCCTTTGTCGTGAAGCCATGAGAGTGCGGGAATGGGCGATCTCCACCGGTCGTTTTCTCATTGCAATGCACATTCCGCGATGGTCCAACATACTAGCGGACAGGTTAAGTCGGACAATTCTGATGCCTTACGAGTGGTCTCTGAATCTTTCAGTAGCGGAACAGATCTTCCTCGAGTGGGGTCAGCCTTGCAGCAATCTCTTCGCATCTCCTTCCAATGCGAAGTGCAGTGAGTTTTTCACTCTGAACCCCCTGCCGGGGGAGTCCCCCAGAGATGCTCTAGTCCATGCTTGGCCTCCCGGTCTTCTGTATGCTTACCATCCAGTACCTCTTATTCCAAGGTTTCTACAGAAAGTTCATCAACTGGGGAGCAAAGTGATCCTCATTGCCCCATTTTGGCTTCACCAGGTATGGTTTCCCTTCATTTGGTCTCACCTTCTGGCTCCGCCTTGGATCTTGGATCCCATTCAGGATCTGATTTCACACCCTTCGGGGGTTCCTCATCCGAATCTGGACAGTTTGAAGCTCAGAGCTTGGCTGCTCCAGTTCCTGTGATTGCTAGGACTCTGGGATTATCCTCCTCAGTTAGGTCTATTTTGGTGGCTGCTCATAAGTCTTCTACCAGGAAGGTTTATTGCAGCAAATGAAAATGTTTTTCCTTTTGGGCCTCTCAGTGGAGTTTAACCCCCTTCACGGCTCCTATTTCTGCCATTCTTGATTCGCTAGCTGATATTTTTCAACACTGAGCTAGTTTTTCTACTGTCAAGGTTCAGTTGGCTGCCATTTCTCATTTTCATGTGGGTGAGAATTCTGCCTCTCTAGCCCTCCTCCAGGCTGTGTAAATCCTTTAATAAAGGCACTTTTCTGTTATGCCCCCTAGTCAAGAGTCCTTTTCCCCATGGGACCTTACTATGGTTCTTCAAGCTCTGGTCGCTCCCCCTTTTGAACCTGCTGCAACCACAGATCTAAAATATTTATCATGGAAAACAGCATTTCTGATGGCTATTACCTCTGCCAAAAGGGTTTCAGAACTACAGGCCTTGTCCGTCAAACTTCCTTATATGATTTTTCACAAAGATAGGGTTTCCCTTCTGACCAATCCATCCTTTCTTCCTAAGGTGGCATCACCAGTTAATATCAATCAGACCATCAATTTACCTGTTTTCTTTCCTAATTTTTGCTAACAAGATGGAATACAAACTCCATCTGCTGGATTTTCATAGACAGTTACGATTCTATTTACACAGGGCAAAAAATTCTGTAAATCTGATCAATTGTTTGTATCCTTCTATAAACCTTTTTTGGGGAAACCTATCCCCAAGGTCACTATTGCTAGATGGATTTCTTCATGCATCCTTCAGGTCTATAAGGACAGAGGCATGTCTCCTGCGGGTCAGGTGAGAGCTCATTCTACTAGATCCTTGGCTACGTCTGCGGCCTTTTGGTCTAGAGTCTCTTTGGATGATATGTGTTCTGCAGCTACTTGGTCCTCATCTCATACATTTATTTCTCATTACAAATTGGATTTGACTTCCAGAAGGAGAGCATCTTTTGGTTCCGCTCTGCTCCGGAATATCCTCCCATGAGGGCCACCCAGGAGTTTAGTAGCAGGGGACTCTGTCCCACAGGTTGAAGACCAAATGAAGTAAACTACTAAAGATAAAGAAGTTATGTACTCACCATAACATTCCATCTGAGTAGTTCTACTTCATTTGTCTTCAACCGTCCCTCCCTCCTTCCCCCGGACCTTGACATATGAACAGCCTACGGGCTGCAGTTATAGGTGACAAGTATTTTTTCAGGTCGGGTTATCAGTATAGGACTCAGCAAACTCAATCTGGGGGTTGGAAGGCAGTGGAGGTGTATTATGGGTAAGGGGAGGAGCTTGGAGCTCGGAGCAGATGCTAGTAAGGTTGCCGGCTCGGATCCGATACAGATCCGGTATCCCACAGTTTGAAGACAAATGAATTAGAACTACTCAGATGGAACATTATGGTGAGTACATAACTTATTTTTATGAAATGTTATGGGTGTGTTAAGAATATACTCTGTTTATGTCTAGTAGAGATAGTCAACTATTACTCAAGATGTATATATTATTATAAGACCTATTACTGAATACAGATGGTCCTTCTGTATGTTAGGGATTTCACAGATAAAAATGTTAGAATGTATACATAAAGTCTTTACCAGACAGATTGACTGATTGTCAGTATTTCCTTATAAGGAAAGCTTGGAATGTTTGTCCCTATATTTGGTTACATTTACCTTATTGAGAGATCTGATTCTAATGTATAAATGCATAAGGAACTGTAATATGACTGTTATATTGGATATATATTGTTTATTGTGGTATAAACAGCAGAAACAACTTGATTAGTTTGCCAGGTGCAAACTCAAAAGTTAAAAGGCTCTTTTTTTTTCATTTCAAAGCAGATGGACTTTGGAACTTATTACCAAGGCAAATTGGATCAGAGAAGGAGCTCCCATAGTGTAAGGTATTGTTAGATAATTGGTTTATAAAATACATTATCCATCAAGGATACAAATAAGATAAACTCTGAAATAGCCTGTATAGGCCCAGAATTTGTTGTACGTATTACTGAATTGAAATTAATTATTGAATGTTTGAGAAAATACTGTTTCAGGGTTTAACCACACGAGTGCTTGGGCAGTGGCTGGATTCTTTCTGAAGATGAGGAGCTCTACCTCTTTTAAAGTTGATGTCTGTTGTTCATAGGTGTGTACTAGGCTAATGGACCTGGAGCCTTTACAAGCCTAGCCCGTAGGATTACCCTGGCATCGTGCCACCCGACCTTAGTTCCCAGTACCTCTGTCTAGTAAAGCCACTGGAGTGATCCCTGGGATGAATTTTTTAATTAATATCCACTCATCAAGATTTCTCTTGAAGAGGGCCAGTGAGTTGCTCTGCTTGACATGTATGGGAATTCTATTCCATAGCATGGGCAGTTTCTGGGTTATGAAGCTGTCCCTCCAGCGTGTTCTGTTGATTGTGGTAATGAGGTTGAGGTCTCTGGAGCATGTGGTGCAGAGGGATTGGGATTTTTTTAGATGTAGCATTTCTAACAGAGCTGGGTCAGACATGGCTTTGTAAGTCAAGCAGAGATCGCCTCTAAGTAGGCATTTTTTAGTCTGTCCATATAGGACAAATGTTTAGGATCCTGGTTGTGAGGTACTTTTGCGGCCTCTCCAATTGTTGCAGATGTTTACTGAGTTACATGCCAAATGGGGCATTGTACTCAATGATTGGCCTAATGAGGAAAGAGTAGAGGGAGACAATGACCTCTTTCTTCCTGGATGAAAAACCCTTAGTAATGAGATGTGCCACATAGAAGGACTTTCTGACCACAGTGGCAATGTGGTGGTCAAAAGAGAGGTTGCTGTCAACCGGTGTTCCCAGATCTATTATAATGCCTTCAGTGTTTAGTGGACTACCATCAATGTGGTAATTCTTGGGAAGTGGGTTTTTCCCAAAGGGGATGATGACACATTGTTTGGCATTGAGCTTAAGGCCATGATTCTGACACCAGTCGTTGGTCTCAGTGAGACCTTTCTGTAGGATGTCAACATCACTCAGGGAGCTAATAATAGCTCCCAACTTGCAATCGTCTGCGAACTTTGTCAGCCAGAGTCCCTTCATGTTGGCCTGGACTTCAGAGAAGTAGATACCAAACAGGAGAGGACCCAGGCTCGAACCCTGTGGGACTCCACTCATAACTGGTCAGCAGTCTGACTTGGAGTCAGATACTTTCATACTGTGGATTCTACCTGTGAGCCAGTTTGCAACCCACCTAGTGATATAGAGGTTGATGCCTAGCTTAATGAGTTTTTCTATGATTCCTGAGTGGGGAATAGTATCAAAAGCCTTGGTCAGATCAAGGTAGGCTGTATGAACCAACATGCCATCATCTACAGCACTGGTGACTGACTTAAAGCAGGCATGATCTACCCTTCACAAAACCAAACTGTGTGGGATCCAGAGTTTGGAGATTCCCTATATCCTTGTTTATTAGGTCCATGATGATGCATTCCATAGCTTTGCATATCAGACTTGTCAGGCTAATGGGGCGATAGTTCCCAGGGTCTGTAGTCGCTCCTCCTTTGTGGAGAGGGATGGCTGTAGAAGTGCACCATTCGTTAGGGACAAAGCCTGAGGTGAGGCTGTGATTGAAATGTACACACAGGTGAGGTGCTAGTTCACTCTGTAGTTCATGTAGAACACAGCCAGGGATATTGTCAGGTCCCATATATTCTTGGCCTTTGACAGTGCTGTTTTAACCTGTGCAGCAGTAATACTGGGTGGCTGGCAATCTACTGGTATTGTGACAGGTCCCTTGGGGGGAGGGGGTAAAGTTGGCACTGAATCTGTCGGCGCGTATATTGGCAATATCTGTTAGCTCAGTATAGGAGGTACCATTGTGCAGTAGCTCAGAGCAAATCTGGGTATTGCTGTGGGGATTCTTTACATAACTATAGAAGGTCTTGTGATTTTCTTTACTATCTGCTGCAATTCTGTTTTCATAGCTAGCATTAGAGGTTTTGATGAGGGATCTCAACTTTTTGTTGAGGCTGATAAGGGAGTTTTTCCAGTCTTGGGACTTCACCTTAATCCGCATCAGTTTCCTCCTTCTGTTGTAGAGTTTGTTTATGGCAGGGGACCACCAGATTGGCTTCCTTTTTTTGGAAGAGAGCACCTTGGTTCTATTGGGTATGGTGAGATCCATGCATTTGTGTACGTGTTCATACAGTGCATTGGTGTATTGTTTGGCAGTCATGCAACTGATCTCCATTTGCATGGGTGCTGTGAAGTTAGCCACCTCTGTTTTTAGGAGTCCAAAGTTAGCTTTGGAGAAGTTTTTCATGGTGGTTACCTTTGTGGGGGGGTGGGAAGGATGTGGATTTCCAAGGTGATTAGTTTGGGTCTATATTATAATCTCGAAAGTTTAATAGTTCGAATGCATAAACATCGAACTGTATGCATCAAACTGTTAAACAATCAAACCCCGATAAAAATATTTTGAAAACCAAAAAAAAAAAAAAAAAAAAACTAACAAGTGTGGGCACGGGGGCAAGCCCCCCCTGCACCCCCCACCCCCCGCTACTTAAATATACCAACTCCAAGATTGCGCTACAATGTAGGAAAGGGAAATCTTCCCTTTCCGCACCGTACTCCGTTGAAGTGCAATCTCGGAGTTGGTATATTTAAGTAGCGGGGGGGTGTTGGGAGGTGCAGGGAGGCTTGCCCCCTTGCCTAAACACCCTTTACTTGTTTTTTTTTAATAGGGTCTACTAGAATTTCGATAGTTTAATGTTTTGATCACTACAGTTCGATCTTTAGTGATTCGAAGCATTAAAACTTCGAGAGTCTAATATAGACTTGATTCATTTGTGGTCAGATCTAACCAGGGAGGAGTTGACTATTGGTGTAGAGCAATGGTCACCCATGTTAGTAATGACCAGGTCAAGGATGTTGCTACCTCTAGTGAGGGTAAGAATGAGCTTGTCTAGGGCATTGGAATTAATGAATTCCAGGAAATGTTGGGCAAGTGTATTGATAAATGAGTAGTTTTCCCAGTTAATGGAGAGGTAGTTGAAGTTGCCCAGTATGAGAGTGCTAGGTTGGACCCTAATTTTCTCCAGGGTGCTTAGGAACATGGTGTGTGAGTCTTGGGACATGGTTGGGGATCTATAGGAGGCTATGACTTGAATCGCTGTCTTACCCAATGTTAGCTGCACCTGAAGTATCTCAGATGCGTTATGTTGGGCTACCAGGCTGGAGGTGTGCTCATCCTTTATGAATATGGAAACAGCACCACCTTTGGAGCTCCAGTCCAAGTTCTGGGGCCGAAAGGTATGGAATATGTTATAACCTGGTAGTGCAAGGGGTGCTTTCTGCTGCCTTGAGCAGGTCTCTGTTACAGCACAAATGTCGATAAGGAGTGCTTCGAGGAAGTGCATTTTGAGATTTAGACTTCTAGCTTTGAGCAGCATGGCCGTCAGATTGCATTTGTTTGTAGCTGTTATGGTGGTAATTTGGTCTTTGGAACACCACTTAAAAAAGGCACTATAGGGGTGGCAAGAGCCTTGGCCAGTATCCGGAAGCCCAGGGGTGACAGATGCAAGCCATCTCTGGCAAAGCATCAATGTGTGTCAGTCATGTCATCCAAGGCAGATAACTGGATCCCTTTAGAATTACACCAGAAACGTAGCCAATTGTTGAAGTCAATCATTTTCTGCCTCTACTGTGGTGTCATTCTGGGTGATGATAGGATGCTGCTCAGGGCTAGGGTCATACCCACCTGGGCTACATAATCCGAGAGCTCATCCATTTCTCTTTTCATATAGTCCAGGGAGGTACATCTCAGGTCATTCACACCCACATGTACAATGACAGAGTCATATTTGTACCTGTTGTTGAGGAACCTGAGTGCGTGCGTTATGTGGCAGATCCTGGCACCTGACAGGCAGCTGATTGTTACTTTCTCCTTATTCAACCTAGTGAGTGGGACAGTGTGCCTCACTATCTAGTCCTGTATAACTAGTGTGTTGAGCATGCTGTTTTGCCTTGGGGGCTTTGGTTGAGTGGCACACTGTTTAGGAGAGTTATGTGTCTCATGATTAGTGTTGTGTTGTGGTGGTAGAGTGTGTTTCTGCCTTGGAGGTCCCTGCTGTTTGGGTAGATTTTTATTGAGACCCTCCGTGAAGGTGGGTGTGCAGTTTGTGTTTTTATGTGAAGGCAGTGCTGGTGTGTGTTCTGGAGGACTATGTGTTCCATGTGGTGTGGTGCAAGTGTTGACCTTCTCCTCTTGACCAGCTGTTCCGAACTTGGCTGGAGAGTGCGTGGCTTCCATTTTGGCTATATAAGTGCATCTCTTGCAAATCTGAGTATTGGGAGGTAAGAGGAGAGGGTTGTCAGTGTACATGATCCAGTTGCTACATTTGCACTGCTCAGAAGCTTATAAACAGTCCTGGATACAGCAAATCTGTATCTAGACTAGACTAGTTACAGGAAGGGTGGGAAACAAGTGCAAATGCGGCCTTTTAAACCAAAATGTTGAAAGAGATGGAAAAACTGCCCAAATGGCCAATAAACTACAATTTCTGGGCCAGAAACCACTCTTCTTTTGGTAGATAGGCTACCTAGTGCTTACCACTCCCACTGATAAGCTAGAAGGCTACCCTCCGACACAGAAAGGCTTGGTGGGCTCAGAAGCATACATAGAGTCCTGGATACAGCAAATCTATATCTAGACTAGACTAGTTACAGGAAAGGCAGGAAACAAGCTTAGAAATTAGATTTTTTTTTTTTTACAGAAAAGCAGCTAAAACAGCACTAAAAACAATTCAAGTGCAGTGCAAGCTAGCAAACTGAGCGTGTAGCCGTATTAAAGCAAATACAGTTTAAATAAATGCAATTTATTCAAAATGTATTCTGAACTGAATTCAATTATTGTTTTATTCAACTCTGAACAGTTAAAAAGTGCCAAAAAATATACTTATCAGCTGAGAAGCACTCTCAGTCAGAACACAGGGAGATTCTAGCAAAGTTTTTTTTTTTTTTTTTTTAGTAAAGTGGAAAGGGAGAAAGGAGGAGCAGAAGATAATTCAAGGTTAAGAAACTAACTGGGTTGGCCTTCTCAAATGTTCTCTCTATATTAGGTAGAATGAACTAATGACAGTAGACTGGGAGGAATGTCCCAGATCAAATTTACAGTAGGGGCGGGCAGCTGCAAAGCCACCAAGTATAAGAACAAGATACCAATAGGGAGGAAGGGTGGAAAACTATCAGTTATATGATACACTCCTTGGCAGGAAATCAGAACAAACAAACACATGTTTAACAAATGGAGAACATTTTCAGTTAATACTTCACACACAGTGAAACCAGCTAGAAAAGATTTACAAACAGTGTGACAGTAAAAAACAGTAACTATATACAAAGGTATTGGGCATGCCACTCAAGACTGGAAAGTGCATCTGAAGGTATTTCTTTTGAGGCATATACCACAAGTTTGTGTACTGTTTGAGTTTGGATCATGATGTCATGGCTTTCAAAATCTGCCAGATGAAATGCTGTCCAAGCATACTACAACAGAAAGAGACTTTCAGCCTTGTACCCAAGATCCATCACATCTTTGGATTGTAGCCTGTTCTCCAAAAGAAAGGGGAAGCAAAAAAAAAAAAGGTTAAGTAGCTGGATGACTCTCTTGGTCCAAGGAAGTCTGTAACATGGAGGTGTTTGAGCTAGCCCCTACATCTAATATATTCCATGGTAGAGGCCTCTGTTGATACCCTCTCAGCAAACCCATCATGCCTCACATCTTATCTGTCCAAAATGCCATTAAACCTCATTGGAGAGGATGACAGATTCAGCTAACTAAGGGCAGCATCTGCCGATGAAGCAAGGCCAAGGCTGTTTGCCTGCACTTATCTTGTAGGACGTACATGCATCAAATGCTATGCTAGAGATTTGGAATGCCTCTCCCTAAAGTCCCTAGAACCTGAATGACTGCCAAACCTAAGACCCCTTTTGAGGTTCAGACTTCTGCCAAACAAGGCTGTTTGGCAGTTCCCCAGACCACAGCTTATCCCTGCATTCTCAAGAGGGAGCAAAACTGATGCAGGCCTTCTTTCATTTCTTACAGAGTTTTCAGCTTGTTCCAGAGAAGCTGTCTGTGTCTAAAGTCAGGCCCAC
The DNA here is from genome assembly GCF_019279795.1 of Protopterus annectens. NCBI lineage: Eukaryota > Metazoa > Chordata > Ceratodontiformes > Protopteridae > Protopterus > Protopterus annectens. The sequence goes on along the minus strand of NC_056734.1, from coordinate 124,953,199 downwards.
TGTGAATGAGAAAGAACTTACCAGAGGTGGGGGTAACCTCAATTGTATCTTATATGTCATCATCTTTTGCTTTTAACAGAGGCAGTTAGGATACCATGATCTCCGACCTTTCACCAGTGGACCTGCTATTTGGGAATACACCTTTCATAAGGCAGCATTTCCAATGACAAGTTCATGAGGTTGCTGCTCCCCAAAAAGAGAGCTTCAGAACTTCTAGGGTTTGAAACATCTAAATCTGTTGCCATTCTTCCATTCCAGGAAACCCTCGTGGATTTTTTTGAAACAAATTCTTTGAACCAGGATCACAATCTCCTCCCAAAAGACATGACTGATTTTACAGACTGCTGGCTCCACACATTCGTTTGTATGGTAGAAAAGTACATGTCTCCGCAGTCTTTCAGTTGCTAGACCCATATTCTTGATTTCAAAGGGAATGTCATGAAACAACTTTTGGAAGGTTCTGGGGATGTACATGATGAAGCCAAGAGGACTGCTTTTGTTCAGCAAATTGATTATCCTGCATGTAGATAAACATGGTATTATATACTATTAAATGTACATGTGATGCAGTGGATGCATTATCCTGGGCTGCTGCTACAGGGTCACTCCTTTGAAGACACTGTTGACTGAGGACACAGTCCCTGTCTAAATATTTCAAATTATAGGTACTGACTACATCTTTTGATAGAGAACTGTCCTTTAGCCCCCGGACTTACAATGTATTTAAAAAAAGTGGAGGTCAAGAAGACAACGAGAACCATAAAACACATTTTTTTCTCTCCTTATCTAAGTACAATAGGAATTATCAATCTAGACCAGGTCCTTTTTACCAGGGTAAAGGTAAAAGCAGACCAAGGGTAAAAGCCCTTTCAGAAAAGGGAGTAGAAGCAAGAGGACAGAGGTAGTGGGGGGAGGGGTTAAGGCTCTTCCATTCCTAGGGAGCAACTGGGACTACCACAGTCCTCTCCCAACATAACCGTGACACATAACAAGTGGTAAACTGTCATCTTGCCTCAATCAATAATTAGCACCCACTTGTCTGAAGTAATTTCTAAGTGTAGCCTGAAGGGGAAACAGATTACAATTCATTTCAAACCCACAAAAAAAGGAATACACAAAGTACCAGCAGAAAAAGAGCATCTCAGAAGAAATGTCCCAGGGTATCACAGGAGGAATTCAAGGGCAGTAAGAGGGAGGCTTCTATTCCAGGTTGTTCCTAGTTTGTAGAAGGGACTAATAGTAGAGACTCATCCTAGACCTTTCAGGGCTTATGTTTCTAGAAGTACCCAAGTTTAAAATGCTGACAGTCTAAGAACTACTCCCCATACCAACCTCCCAGGCATTCAGAAACAAGTCTCAGTGTTCCAATTTTCAGAGGGTCAGAAAATTCCTAAGGTTGTGGCAGGGGGATGCCATTTCCAATTTACCTCATTGCATTGTGATTTAGCTATTGCTCCAAAAGAATTTATTAAATGCCTGGCACTGCTAGCAGCACACAGCAGAAGCAAGTGCATCCACATCTGTCTTTACCTTGATAACTGGCTTGCTCCTGACTGAATCCTTAAAAGAGATGGGGACATTGGAGTGCACTTTGTAGTTCCTGATAGGACTAGGCTTCAATATGAACATACATATGTTTCACGTAAACCATAGACACAGTGCCATTTTTCTAGGTTCCCTCCTGTACACAATACTAGCCAAGACCTTGCGTGCAGAAAAACTAACATAAACAACTCTTCATAGCAGTTATAATAAAACTCCAGTGGACTGCCAGGTAAGTCCTTTGCTTTCTGGGTCACATGGCAACCGCCGTTCTTTTAGTGTCTGTAGCCAAACTAGATTTGAGAAAACTGCAGTTGTGCCTATGAAACATGTAGGATCAGCAGCATGTGTTATGGTAGAGCCGCCAAATCAGTATCAACTAGGGTATGGCTTTCAGGCAGGGTACCTTAGATCAAATCCTTATGAAGGAGGCCTCTGATCAGGCATGGGCAGCACACATCTGGGGGGCTGAGTGTATAGGGAACAATAAGGCAGGGGAGTGCAAACTGCAGGTAAACCTGAAGTAACGCCTTGCAAGTTTAGTATGTTCTCCAGGCATTCATAGAAGTTTGGAGACCTGAAACCCTGAAAGTGGTTATGGACTATACCACAGTTGCATGGTAAATAAACAGATGGGCACCATTCCTGTCAACCTTGCAGGCTGGCAATGCAGACAAAAACTGTCTCTTGAGTATCAGCCTTCATCTGACATCTCCCTCATACATCAGAGGACACCTCCAGTGTCAGTTAGTTGAGTAGGACCTTAGCAGAACCCTGCAAATGGATACTCACAGTAAGTTTTTTTTTCATTAGTGAACAGATGTTTACCAGGCATAGACTTCTGCATGTCCAAGCATCCTAGGTTCATGGTTGTGTACTAGGCTAATAACAACTAGGACCTTTTTAGCCTAGCCATGCATCCCAAATCTTTGACCAATTTTGCTACCCTTGGTAGGTGCAAGCAGTGGCTGGGAGATGAAACACGTACAAGCTGCCAGTGCTCATTAAAGATATAAGTGCTAAACCAGGGAGGAATTTCATGCTCCCCTCCAATTGTCCAACTTACACGTGAATTGGGTTAGGGATGAACTCTGCTTCACATGGATAGGGAGCTTGTTCCAGAGAAAGGGTAGTCTCTGGGATACATACTTGCCTCTCCAGCAGATCCTGTTTATGTCACAGGCTGGTTTAAGTCTTTAGAACAAGTAATTCTGGTGCTGTTGATTTTGTGGGTATGCAGGAGGTCCATCAGGGTGGGGGCTGACAATGTTTTGTATGCCAGGCATAGATCTCCCTCCAACAGCCTGTAGGAGACAGAATATAGGGATAGGGCTTTGAGGCAGCCTGCAAAGGGCATATTACTTATACCCTGTATTCTTTTAGTGAGGAACGTCTGTAGATGTAGTTGTTGGATGTTCCTGGTTAGGTGCATACCAAAGAGGGAAGATGAGTCTGATGGGTGTTGAATATAGTGGAACAATGACTCCTTTGGCCTTAGATGCCATACCTTTGATTATAAGTTGTACAACATAGAGTGATTTCTGCACAACTGAAGACATGTACTGGTCGAAGGCTATATTACTGTCTGTGTGTTGCTAATATGATAGCTATCAGGAGAACCTCTTGAATTTATCAATAATGTCTGAGTAGGGTATTGTGTGAAATGCATTAGATGGGTCAAGGTAGGCAGTGTGAACTTTTTTCCTGTCATCCATTGCTGTGGTGACCTTATCAAAGAAGTCCACCAGGTTAAGTAGGCATGACCTGCCCTTAATGAAACTAAATTGGGTTGGGTCAGGTGTCTGGAGGTTTCCTATGTCTTTATTGATCATTTCCATGTTAATTCTTTCCATGGCTTTACATATGAGACTAGTGAGACCTCTGGGTCTGTAGTTTCCCAGGTTTCTAGATAACTTTCTGCAGATGACCCACATTTGTACAGAGGGATAATTGCTGCTGTTTTCCGTTGGTGAGGCACAAAGCCTGTTTGGAGGCTATGGTTAAATAGCGAATCCAGAGGGCCTGACAGGTCATGTTTCATGCTGTTTAGAAGGCATCTTTGGATATTTCTGGGCCCATCGATGCAGTGTTTTAGCCTTAGAGAGAGCATCAAAGGCCTTTCCTAGTGATAGTAGGAGGAGTTAAATTTGATGGTATTTCCTGAGATGAGATGGGGGTAAAGTTAGGGCTAAATGTGTCTGCCAGTATATTTGCTATATCTTCTGGTGCAGTACAGGTGGCTCCATAAACAATGAGCTCTGCACACAATTGTATTTTGCCTTTGAAGTTGTAGACATAGCTAAAAGAATGCTTTGTGGTAGTCCTTCATCTGGGAGGCCAAATTTACCTGAAATTTGTCATTGGTAGAATTTGTCCTCCAAGTTATTTGTCTAGTTTGAGAGTGCTTTTATCCTGCTGGTTGCTACACCTCCTAATTTTTGCCATGATTTTCTTCCTTCTGTTATATGACCTGTTAATGTTGTGATTCCACCAAGAGGGGTCTTTTTAGGTAGTTCTGTACTTATTCCTGGTGGGTACAGCTGCATCTGTGTAGCTATTAACATGCTTGTATAGGGTTCCTGTGAATAGTTCCATATAGATAACAGTGTTCTCAAGAATTATGGGGCCTTAAGCAATTGTTTTTTGATAACACTAGAGCACAAAAACTTTTAGCACAACGAATCAGGCAACAGAAAGTAGAAGGGGCTGTCACCAAACTTAGGAAGCCTAAAACAAGGAAGGTAACAAAAGATCCTGTAGAGGTATTATAAATATTTTGGAACTTCTATGAAAGTCTCTATAAAACAGAGAAATATGAAAAATCAAGAAAAGATACAAATGGAAATGTTTATGGAAGAACTAAATATGCCAAGACTAGAGGGAGAAGAGGCTCAATTACTAATGGTTAGGATAGGAGGAGATGAGATAAAAATTGTGATGTATAACCAATCCACAGGAAAGTCCCCAGGAATAGATGGTATTCCTGTGGAAGTTTGGTTACTAGGAGGGAAAAAATTATTAATATCTGGAAGGTTTTATTTAACATTATTTTAGAGGAGGAGAAGTACCAACATCCTGGAAGAAAGAAGTGGTAGCTGAGGATAAAGATCCATCAGATCCAGCTTCATACAGGCCCATTTTTATACTAAACCATGATTATAAAGTGTTCATGTCTACAATGGCTAAAAGAATGGCAAAAGTAATGCCAAAACTGATAGATATGGATCAGTGTGGTTTTGTGGAGGGTAGGCAAACATTTGACAACATTAACAGAACATTGAGGATCCAGAGGGAAACAGAATGTAAGAAAATATTATTGTTGTTGGTGGGTCTTGATGCAAAGAAAGCATTTGACAGCATAAGCTGGGATTTTATGAGCAGGGCAATGGAAGCATTTGCATTTCCTGAAAAAATTATAAGGTTGATGAGGAGGCTATATGAGGGATCAGAGGCAGAAATTAAAGTGGGTGGGGTCCTCTCTGATAATTTCTGTTTGAGCAGACGAACCAGGCAGGGTTTTCTTCTTTCCCCTTTTTTTGCATTATATTTAGAAGCATTGGAAAAGAAAATAAGGCACTCCGAAATTCAAGGATATAATTGGTATGGTAATCAAGAAAAGCTGGCTTTATTTGCAGATATTATTTTATACCTGACAAAACTAGAACGAGACATTACAGTGTTGTGGAATGTTTTGAGACAGTTTCACATTTTTTCAGTATACAAAGTTAATAAAGCTAAAACAAAGGCAATAGCAGTAAAGTATATAAGCACACACAAATTGGTTCAGGAATATCCATATTTATGGGGATATGATAAATTGAAGTATTTAGGAGTTTGTTTGTGTCTTTCGGCTTTTCCCGGTTAGGGGTCGCCACAGTGGAACTCCGGTCCGCTAATGATTGGCAGTTGATTTTTATGTACCAGCTTGCCAAGCCTGACGCACAACCTTCAACGAAGGTATGCCCATTCACGCATGTCTCCACGCAGAAGACGCTCTAGCTGAGAATCGAACCGGACAGCGTCTTACTGTGAGGCGACAAGGAGTATAGTTTAAAAATGATTCTACTGTGGCAGCTAAGGATATGTGGGAAGAGCCTAAACAAAAGAAAATACAAAAAGTAAGAAAATGGAAGCTGTGTTTTATTGATATGGATAGTAAGATACAAGCAGTTAAAATGTTTTAGTCGCTTTAGTCTTATACACAGGTCAGGCATATTTTTATCAACCAAAGTAGAAGTCGTGGATAGCAATTAATAAAGAGCTGAAGGACTTTTTCTGGGAGGGGAAGACAGCAAGAGTCAAGTGGGCTAAGCTGATTCTTCCAGTAGAACAGGGTGGATTGGGATTCCCAATTCGAATGGGTATTTCAAAGCTACACAGTTAAGACTCCTATACATAGTACAAGATGAAAACTATAATTAAGACTCCTATACGTAGTACAAGCAGAAAACTATAATTCAAAGTGGAAAGGTATGATGACAAAATGGGGGAAGCTCAAGAAACAAGGAGAGAGTGGGATTTTGGATGCAGGTCTTTAAGGAATGTAACTATAATCATACAAAATAGTATATCCATAAAGTAGCAGAAAGTATTCAACAGTTAAGCCAACATGGGATTGTAGAAAGGAGATTCTGCAGCTAGGGATGACTGCAGTTAGGGATATAGACAATAGGCAAGAGGGGGCTGGAATTTATTGGAGAAAACTGTCAAAGGAACCAAGGTACTAGGAGCAAATAACTAGAGAGGGAAAGATGATAGAATGGGAAGATGCCAATAATTTATTTGGACTGCAGGTTAGAGATTGCCTTCCCTATCGGGGATTGATATCAGAGTATAGGCAAAGAGAAAGAAATAGGGGGGGGTCCTAAATAAAAAATAAACAGCACTGGTAGAGTTTTCAGTAGAATCTAGGACAAAAGCTGCCATTAAAAAGAGAATAATTAGTAAAGCATATAAACGATTGCATGACAACTATAATCAATCAGAGGAGGTTAGAAAGGATTCCCTGCGGGATGTACTGTCGGAGATGGTGGGTGGGCAGTTTGGTCTGATAAGGGAGATGATTTTTCTGAGCTTTGATATAAAATTGGAATTGCCTAGACGTGGTAAGATCTTGCTGTGTCTAATAATGATGGCTGCCAAAAAAACAATTACTAGACAATGGAAATCAAAATCTAAACCAACTATATTAGAAATAGTGAATATAATACAGAGATAAAACAGCTGGAATTGAGATCTTTAGAAAAGGGAAGGGACAAGCTACATAGGAAAATAGGAATTGTGGAAACAATACATACAAGGGAGGAATGACGTTTAAAAGTCATCGGGACTTAAATGAGCTATATAATATTTGACTGAAAAAGATTGGGTGGATTATAAGTGATGTATAAAGTTTGCAACTAGGAGTGTGTCAGTATGTTTTGTGATGTAATTAAAATGCTTGCAACCAGGATTGTGTTGGTTTGGTTTGTTTTCATTTGTATAAATGTATGATTGCCTGTATATTAAGTGATGGTTTAATAAAGATGTTCTTGTTTAAAAAAAAAGTCAGGAATTGAATAATTTAGTTGCTTAGTTTATATGATATATAGTAATATATGTGAAGTATAATGCTTATATTAATTATACTGTGATTACATTTATACGAATGCAAACTTGCTTATGTCACAAGTGATAATTCATTAAAGGTATTTGGGGAAAAAAAGGATTATGGGGCCTTTAAATTTTGCAGGTTATCACTTAATAGGAAGTTAGCTTTAGAGTAGTTCCTGAATGTTCCAGAGTTAGCGGGGGTTCCAGGTTGTATTTTTACTTCAAAGGAGGCCTTTTTGTGGTCTGACCTTACCAGAGAACACAGTACATTAGGAGTTATGCAGTGCTCTCCCATTTTAGTGAGGAACAGATCCAGTAGGTTTGCACCCCTGATCAGGCTATTGACAATCTGGTCCAGAGAGTGTATATTTACAAAATCCAGGAATCTCTGTGTCTGCACGTTTGGTGTCATGTATGATTTCCAGTTAATAGTGGAGTAATTAAAGAAACCCATGAATATGGTATTGGACTGGATGGTGAGTGTTTCCAGTAAGCTTAAATATGTCTTATGAGTTTCCTGGGTCATAGAGGAGGACCTGTAACTTGCAAGGAAGTGGTATGGAATTTTGCCTGTGGTGCTGTGGGATTTATGGTGCTTTGAATGTGGAGAAGCTCGAGTGCATCATCCTGTTTTACCAGCTTTGAGGTATATTTATTTTTGAAGTAGAGTGATATTCCTCGACCTTTAGTCCCTGTCTGCATAGAAACTGGTCTACATGTGTGGAAGACATTATAGCCGTGCACTGCCAGGTTAAACCATGTCTCAGTGACTGCACAGATGTCAGTATTCTCTAGGATGAGGAGAGTTTCTTGTGTAGACTTCTAGCATTGAGCAGTAACACCTTTAGATTTTCTTGGTTTTCATTTATGTCCTTCTGCAACAGAGTTCCCTGATGTAATGACTGCAGCAGTGATTACTGTTGAACATCTGGAACACTGTAGGTTTTACACCCTACTTTTTGTACAGTAGATATACAGTTGACAAGCAATCCCCCCCTTACATATTGTCACATTGTATGAGCTTCTAAACACAGTGCAGCAGGGGATCCCTGGTCACACTGAGTCTAACAGGAAACTGTAACTGTTATGTCCTTTGAGCATCTTTATTCAAATCGTGTGATAGAAATAATGAGGGAGGCTAATTCTAGCACAAGGAGATCCAGCCTAGCTCAGTGGATAATAATTTCCCTCTGGGGCCAAAATGAGAACTAAACACTAGCCAGGTGAAAATACCTACAGTCCTCCAGTATCTGAAATTTTCTCTACTGATATACACTTGTGCAGAAGTGGACATTTCACCCTTCTCTGCCTGTGTGCCTATACAGCCACCCTGGCTTTCAGACCTCCTAGCAGATAGTGCCAGCTGGTATCTCAACTTTGTTAGAAAAAAAGACCTTGCACTTTTTAAAATATTTTTATTAAATTAGCACATAAGACACATGCACAAATACAAAAATAGAAAAAAAAGCCATATTTTCTTTTTAACAATTACAGTTTAGTCCAACATTACAAAAATTGCTCATTTCCTGTCTTCATTTTAACCTCATTCCTTTTAAACACTATTCTGCATGCATTGTTCACACAAATTACCTTTATTTCTATGTAATTTACTCCTTCACTTTTCTAAAAACCCCACCTCTAGTTCTTTTATCTCCATTACAATATTCAGTGTTTTAATTACATTTGGTTTAGATTATGATTTCCATTTTCTAGTAATTGCTGTTTTGGCAACCAGTAGCATTAAACTTAGTAAGGTCTTACTAAGTATGGGCAATTCAGATCCTGTGCCCCAGCTCAAAAGAATCATTCTGTTAGTTTCAGCCATTTGCTCCCCAACATTTCTGACAGAGCACTCTGCAGGGAATTTTTAAAATCTGGCAACACATTATACTTTTAAAACATGTTCCTAGTTACCATTCTCTTTTCAATAAGCAGCTCCAGATTTGCATTCTACAAGAAGAAAAAAATCTCTGAAGTTTTCTTGGGGTATAAAAAATATCTATGGAAACATAACTAAAATTCCTAAAGTTTCTGGATTTTGTCATATTCTCAGGAGCCATGCAAATGTCCTTTCATTGTTGCTTTGTAAAAATATTTTCCAGTTTCTCCTTCAAATCTTTTCTAACCTCCTCTGACTGATTCTTATGTTTATCATACAATATTTTATATGCCCTACTAATGATCTCATGTGGCTATCATCAAAAACAGAAAAAGAAAGAAAATGTTAAAAGGCATACTGACAGTTACAAAAACAACACTGCCTATCCTTTATCTAACCCTCGTCAAGCTGGTAACATTGATAGAGGGCTGATAGTCAACAGCAATAACAACAAGGTGTTTTCTGAAGTGTTAATGGATAATATGACTACAGATGATTTCTCCCATTTCAGCATAGGTCTGAGAGATTAGCAAATTAAAATCAAAAGTCAGTGTGTGATTTTAGTATGCACAATGGGGATAACTATTTCATCCACAATTTGTCATCCCTAAAGGCCCCTTTTCCTTTTGAAAAGCAACAAAGGAATCCAAGGACATCATCATTACCCGGGGCAGATTCAAGAGCAACAACTGGGCCAAAGGGAATAGGACTTGATTATACATGGTCCTGTTTATAATTTATTTGTTGTAAACAAGGATCATTGTACAATTTTAAGTACAGGTTTTTCTTTCATTCCAGTATCTAGAGCTAACTAGGTTCAGCTTTGATTGATTTTAGATCATTAGAAAGCTGAATTTGGAATATATTTTACATGATATAAGACAATTTAATCAAAATGAAGTATGAGAAGCACCTACAATCTTGTGTTGCGCAACACGTTGACTGTTTCACGATGCATTTGAGACAGATTTTCGAAAGTTATTAACCAGTAAGTCTGCTTTTAAGAGATTTAATCTAACATTACAAGAAAAACAAGCATTCATTGGGTTACAAAAGAGCAATGATACGAGAATAATGAAAACTGATAAAGGGAATGGCATTATTTTAATGGATGATGATTCTTATACTAATTGCATGCTTCAGTTTTCAGACAGGACTTATAATGAAGTTGATATACATATTATGTTTATGCATTTTAGAAAAGTTGATGACTGTTTATTGGATTTACTGAGTCAGGGTTTTATACATTTTACATTGTTTGAATTTTTAAAGAACAGTTTTCCTAAAAGTAGGTAAAATCTTCTGTATCCCTAAAATTTATAAAAATAGTATACACTATTGTTTAGACATTGTAGCTGCACATTGCAGCAAAACTGAATCTATAACAGTATACATTGACACCATTTTAAATCCTGTTCAAAAGTCTTAGTGTTATTTACAGGATTCTTGGTTTTGCTTGGATCTATTGAGGCATTATGAGTTTAAAGGTACAGAAACAATAGTGATTACCATAGATGTTTCCCTTTATTTGTCCATTACACAAGATATGGGTATTGAGTACCTCATGTTATGTTTGAGTAAATGTACTGCATTTGATACGCATAAGATTAACACTATTTGTACATTATTAGATTTAATTTTAGAGGATAACTTTTTATTTTTTTAGACAAAATTTACCACCAGCTCATGGGTGTGGCTATTGGTGCTTGAGTGGCACCATTTTTTGCCATTTTGGTTATAGGCTGGTGGGAGCATCTATTCCTTATGAAACATCCATTATTTAAGTATGTCAGCTTTTATAAAGAATACATTGATGATCTGATTTTTATATAGAATAGTTCAAAAGAACATTTTAATTTTTTGTTAGATAACCTGAATAAAAGTACGGATTTTTTACCTTTACCTTGGGTGATACTGGGAAGTATGTCTACTTTTTAGATCTATAGATCACTATAGATTTTAGTGGTATGTGATTTCGTAGTAACACCTGTAGGAAGAAGACCTTTTTTAACAACTATTTGCGTTATGACAGCCAGCAACCATCTTATATGAAGTGGAACGTTGTGAGAGGACAGTTTAATAGACTCAGTTGTCTAGTTAGTGAAGACACTGATTTTACTCATCAGCTGTCTGTTTTGAAAGAAATGTTTTATTTCAGAGGGCATTTTACTGACAGATTGGACAAAATTGTGGATTAAGTTGTTATAAGTATATGGGCCTATGACTTTAAAAAGTCACAAAACAGTAAACTTGTCACAAATTTTGTTTATTCTTTTGCAGTACCTATAAGTCTGAATATGGTTGGAATAAAAAATATTCTGGTTGAAAGTTGGACGATTATCATTGGCAACCAGGAAGTGACTAAAGTATAAGGTGTCAAACCTACAGTACTTTTACATATAAAAAACACAGTTTAGTAAGTTTAGTGAAAAATTGCATTATTTTGACATCGAACAAGTCAGTAAACATTCCTGTGTTTTTCTTGTAAATAATGTAGGTAAATTTTTAATGGTCATAATGTTTTCTTGAATAGTTTAAGTAGGCTTATTATTGCTAAAGGGAGAGTGACCTGTCATTCAGAAGCTGTTGTGTATTTAACAACATGTGGTTGCTGTGAGAGCTTCTATGTAGGTAAAATGAATTGAAAGCTCTCACACAGAATCTGTGAGGATTTGTTAGCAATAAAAAAACAATGATATTAACAATGTTTTGGTAAAATTTGCAGTTTATTGCGTTTCTTTCAAGAAGTTTTCTTTTTTTTTGTTCTTGATCAACTTGACAATAGTCTTACAGTGGTGATTTGAAAACTGTTTTAGAGTGTAAGGAAGTCAGGTGGCAGTTAAGTTTAAGGGCTGAAAAACCACCTGGCCTCAATAGAATTATTAATATCAAATGTTTTCTTAAATTATCTCAGATTTAAATGTAATCATTATATATATATATATATATATATATATATGTGTGTGTGTGTGTGTGTGTGTGTGTGTGTGTGTGTGTATATATATATATATATATATATATATATATATATATATATATATATTCTTTTTGTTTAATTTTCATGTAGGATGCTATACCTGTTGTCAGTTGCTTGTATTTAATAAAAGTTGTTCACAGATTGGTTATGCCACATCATGTGATGATGATGACAAATTCTTCAAAAGAAATTCAGTTAGGGTTTCCCTTGTTCTGATAAAGTTCTGTAAACTAAATTAAAGACCACAAACATTAAATACATTTGTGCACTTGGTCTTCCTCTTTTTTGAGTGGCATTTTGTTCTTTCATCTACTAATGATCTCCTTTTCTAGATTTTTAGCCTTCTTGACCTATGTGTCCCTAGAGCCACCCTGACATCCAGACTTTCACCTGGCACTCTATCCTGTACTCTGATATTCCATAGGGAAGGCAGTCTGTGACCTGCAGTCCAAACTTATGCTTGGCCTTATCCTTCTCTATAAACCTTTCATCTTTTGCTCCTAATACCTTGGTTTCTTTGACAATTTTGTCCAGTAAAATCCAGCCCCTTCTTGCCTATTTTCTGTATCCCTACCTAAGGTCATCCCTATTGGCAAAATTTTTTTTGTCCATTCCCATGTTGTCTTAGCTCTTAACATACTTTCTGCAACTTTTGAGTATAATATTCTTTGTGTTTATTTTCTTAAGGAGCTGCATCCAAAATACCCGTAATTTCTCGAATGTTCCCCATTTCATCATTCCTTTCCATGTTGATTTATAACAAACTGCTTGCTTTATGAATATGAGCCTTAAATGCATAGCTCTAAAGTATCTATTCATATCAGGCTATCCTAAACTACCATGTTCTATGAAGAGGGTCAACTTATCCCACTTAATTCTTGTCCTCTTCCCCTCCCAAATAAAGTCCTTCAACTCTTTATTATTGTCTGCAACTTCTCCACTGGTTGATACAAGTATACCTGCCTTGTACACAAAGCTAAAAGGAACTAATAACACTGTCACTATTTGTATCTTGCTGTCCATATCCATAGCCAAGATCTTCAGGTTTCTCAAGTTTTTGGGTTATATTTTGTTTAGTCTCTTTCCACACATCCTTATCTGCCAGAACAGAATCCTTTCCATACACCTAAATACTTCCATATTATCATGTCCCCATAAATATGGATATTCTTCTCCTTCTTCTTCTTTCGGCTTTTCTGGTTAGGGGTCGCCACAGCAGATCACCGGTCTGCTCATAATTGGCAGTGGAGTTTTACAGTGTCGAGTTGCCAGCCTGGCACTCAACCTTCCACAGAAGGTACACACACCCACGCACTCACATCTAGGGCCAATTTAGTGTGTCCAATCCACCTACAGCATGCCTTTGGGATGTGGGAGGAAACCCACGCCACCACAGGGAGGACATGCAAACTCCACACAGAAGGCACCCCAGCCGAGGATCAAACCAAGGAACCTCTTGCTGTGAGGTGGATATGCTAACCGTTGCACTACTGTGCCCCCCCCCCCATAAATATGGATATTGCTGAACTAATTTATGTTTGGGTACATAGCTTACTACCGTAGCCTTTATTTTATCTTCATTAATTTTTGTATCCCCAAAAGACCTGAAACTGTCTGAAAATATTCAACAAAACTGAAATATGCTTTTCTACATTTATCAAGTACAAAATCTTATCTGAAAATAAAGTTAACTTTTCTTGAGTACCATACCAGTTATATTCTTGAATCTGTGAGTTCCTTATTTTCTTTTCCAATGGCTTTTAATATAAAGCAAATAAGAAAGGGGAAAATGACACCCCTACCTGATTCACTGTTCAAACCAGCTTGTCTGACAGGAACCACCCCACCTAAATTCTTGCCTCTGACTCTTCATATGTCCTCCTAATAAACCATATTATTCTATCAGAGAATGCAAGCGATTCCATTGCCTTACTCATAAAAACCTAGCTGACTCTATAGAATGTTTTTTCTGCATCAACAACCCCTCAACAATAGTGGTATTTTCTTTCATTCTGATTCCCTCAGGGTCATCATTGTTCTATTAATTTTGGCAACACCTTCACAATTTTATTAGCTAGTATAGACATAACACTTCATATTCATGGTTTGAAACTGGAAATGGTGTATATGAAGCTGGATCTGAAAGGGCTTTACCCTCTTTGTGTAGTACTGCCACCACAGCTTTTCTTTTTTACAGGATCCTAGTGTTTCACCCCTTTTAAAATACTGTTAAAAAAGTCTTTACAACTTTCTCCCCTACTAATTTCCAGACATTCACAATATACAGGCAATGGTTCCTGTAGAGTTCACTGTTGATTGATTATATGTCACCATTTTATCTCATTGCTTCCTACTTCAGCTATTAATTTTGAGCCTCCTCATCTTCCTCTAACCTTGGCATATTTAATTCTTCCATAAATGTTACCATTTGTGCCTTTTCTTTGTTTCCGCATTCCTGTCTTATACAAGTTTTCATAAAATTTCTGAAATATTTCTAATGTCTCTAAAGGATCTCTGGTTATTTTTCTTGTCTTAGACTGTATACATTTGGTGACAACCCTTTCTATTTTCTGTTACCTAAGTTGTGCTAAATGTTTTTTCCAGTCCCTAGTCAAAAAATATTCCCTGCTGAAAGCTGATTATTTCTCCCATTTTTTTTAAGATTTGTAACAGCAGTCTTTAGAGAAATATAAGTACATATCAGTATAATCCTCCTCCTCCTTTGTTAATAGCCCTTTACTAAAACAAATCTACCATTGTCTTCCCCATCTTCTCTCACCATTGGAGCCCCTCAAGCTATTATTATTACTCCCCTTTGCTTTGTTCCTGATATTCTGCTGATTGTCCACATTTAAATCCTTACTTTTTCAATTTCATGAGTACACTTCTATCCAAACTTGTTTTCTGCAACATTGGTATTTCCACCCCACATTTAATAATGCTATTGATTACTATTCGCTTTTTGTCTGTACCTGTAAGGCCATTCACATTCTATGATAATATGGACAGAGTAGCCATTATGACAGAACGTTATTGCTCACACCTTTTATACATGACCATTATTCTGAATGTGTATATCCATCATTTGGGTTACAACACACACTAATGTTTGGCAGGATGATCTTTTACGAAATTGCTTATCTTCCTGATTTAACCCTATATCACAATTCTCAAGACTTTTTGCTACAATGAAAACACTGAAACAAAAAACTAAATACATTTTTAGAACTCCCACTCCTTTTAATTTGGAACAAGCACACATAATTATCTACACTTTCAACAAATGAAGTTTACCACTCCAGATAGGAGCTGTTTCCCAAATTAGTAACTGCACTCACAGGCAATACATAATCTAAAATTAATGTTTACTTTTGTTAAGGTGTATATTACAGTTTGTGTTCCCACACTGTTTACTATCTGTTCCTTCTTTATCTCTTTTTCCCTTCCATATATGAAAAACAGCTTGTATGCTTTCAGCAAATATTAACTTTTAGCCCTACAAAACTAGACTACCTTCAAATAAATACATAGACTAAATTGTGCCCTGAAAGTATTAAGACTGCTAGGGAGGCTACTACCAATTCCCATGGTTTCAAACTTTGTTCTTGAACTTCTTATTATTGTACCTTTAAATATTATATATTTTTAGTATAGAGTGCGTGGTATGCTCAAGAATAATTGCTTGCACCTGCAGACAGCTTGTCTCCAAGTAAAAGCAGTCAGTAATGAGGAAAATAAAACAGCTAACACCTTTGCATATGCATGAAAGAATCTTTGTAAATTTTATTCTGAATATAATATACAGACTTCCTTTGGCCAACTGCCTGTACCTATAAACTTCTTGTCTTCCCCTTAGAGCATTGCTAATAGGAGAAAAAGATAATATCTTTGCCAGTGTAGGAAGGCTATACTTTCCCATGCCCTTCAATATATTTTAAAGAAAATGCTTTATTTCCAGCATATCAAAGTTTACATTTTCTTAGCAATTCACATACATGGTGCCATTTGCAGCATCGGTGGATACCTCCTTATTGCTTTAAACGTATTTGCTATTCCTTAATTTTATACATCTGGTGCTTGCCCACTACAAATGCTCACAATTAAACTTATCTTTGCCATTTTCATTCACTTGTCAATATTGAATTTCAGCTCCACAGAAAGAAAAATTGGTCTAAATAATTCACATTCTCCTTATAATCTTGTCATTATACAATTTGAAATGTTTCCCAACAGATCTCTAAGCAACATTAAACTCTGTACAGCTAGTTACAAAATTTTACAGTGCTCCTGAACCCCTTCCTCTACTCACTTTTTTCTTTTACTTTTTGTACTTTCAGATCATATGGTCCTCATCTTCTACCTCATCTTTCATCATTTATGAGAGCTCCCACTTCTGAGTGTGACTTTCACCTGGTCTGTATCTTAAATATATCTTTTCTAACTCTGTTATCCCTGTGATAATTGCTATTGCATCACTCTTTTGTTGACACCTCTCTACTCTTTCCCCTTTTTGTCCCCCTTTATAATGCTAATGGTATTATAGCCACGAATGCTTTTTTATGCTCTCATCCCTCAGCTTTCCCTGTCCAATCCAGTGGGAAAGAAATTTCACTTAACTTCCAATCCTTGCCTAAACTTTTTTGAATCAATCTTTCTAACTCAGTTTTATACATCTTCAGACCCTCACAGTCCCAAAATATGTGTTTCCTTGGTCACAGCATCTGCTTACTACTGAAAGCATCTTATGTAGCCTAACTGCTTAATACAAATATTTGTTTAGATGCTTCCAGATGAAAAGCCTAATTTTTTTTTACCTTATAGCTATTTTAAGCATTTGATAGATTTCAACCTATTGCTCTCCATTTAAATCATCCTCCAAATACTCCTGCCAGTGATATGCCTGATTCTATTTATGTATCCATTTATCCCTAATAATGGCCCAATATAGTTTACTTACTAACTCCTTAGTATCCCCTTCATCCATCTTCATCTTTTGGCTTTTCACAGTTAGGGGTCGCCACAGCGGATCACCTGTCTGCTCATGATTGACAGTGGAGTTTTTTACGGTGTTGAGTTGCCAGCCTGGTGCCCAACCTTCCACAGAAGGCACACACATGCACACATGCCTAGGGCCATTTTAGAGTGCCCAATACACCTACACCATGTCTTTGGGAGGTGGGAGGAAATGGGAGTACCCAGAGGAGACCCATGCAACCACAGGGAGGATATGCAGACTTCGCACAGAAGGCACCCCAGTCGAGGATCTAACCTCAAGCTGTGAGGAAGCAATGCTAACCGCTGCACCACCGCGGCCACCCATCCCCCTCATCCATCTCCCCTCTCTTTTTTATGAACATTTATCAGTTCAGGTCTAGATAGTTGTCTTCTCTCTTTTTCATCTGTATACTACTTCCACATTTCATAAATTCACCTATACCTAAATCACTCTACTTGAATGAGTTGGTACTTTGCTTTTAAATCTTCCCAGTTATTTTTTCTCTCCCTCAGACATATCTTCCCAGAAATGGACCTCCTTCCTCCCCTCTAACCAGTCCTGCATACCTATAGTGTCATCTCCCCATTGACATTTATTTAATCCTGTTTGCAACAGTTTGAATTTCCATTCCTTATATTCTTTACTATTCTAAGTTTTACTGAGCTGCTCCATTACTTGTCTTTTAAATATCACCTCCTGCCTTGCATTTCCTCTGGCTTTCCAAAGATAAGGGGCATGAGGATGCATCCCCCTCCCCCATCTTATTCAGTACTATTGGTTTTCATATTGCCTGGTGTCCTAGACTTGCCAAGAATGCTATAATTCTTAACCGTGACACATTCTCTCCCCCATCTTATTCAATACTATTGGTTTCCATATTGCCTGGTATCCTAGACTTGCAAAGTATGCTATAATTCTCAACCGTGCCACCTTATATTTGTATAAATTTGGCAAGGTTAGTTAATCTTCCCTCTTCTGTCAGCAGTACTATAATCTGGCATTGAACTCTTGCCTTCCTGCCTGCCTACACATACCATGTTATGTCCTTCTTTGTTTTTTTTTTTTCTCAGAATCTCCAACGTGGATCATAGAGAAATGATTGGGCCATGTAGATTATCTGTGGGACTGCAAACATCTTGACTGCCTATATCCTTTGCTTTATATAAATTATTCCAGATTTCCATTTCTGAATCATATCTTTTATCTTTACTTGCACTTGCTCCCACATGATTTTTAGGAGTCTGCTTTTCTGATTTTGCTTTTCATACTTCTAGATACCCAAGCTTTTCCTGCCCCTAAAGATAGGTAATTTCTCTTTATGTTTTGAGAGGGGACATAGTTCACTGCTAATGCTTTGGATTTTTGTTTGTTTATATTATAAGCTGAGACGATCACAAAGCCTCTCAGAGTATCAAAAGTTTTTCCTAAATCCTGTTCTTTACAAGCTAGAGATAACAGCATCACATAATCTGTGAATAAAGATATCCAACCCCCTTGCCATCTCCATCCTCTTACATCCGCCTAATTCTCTGGGCCAGAGCCTCTAGATGCAATGCTAACAATAGTGGGGAGTGACAGCAGCTTTGTCTGGTTCTTCTTTCAATTTGAAATTCACTAGAAAGTTTCCTATTTACGCTTACTTTCACCACTGGGTTTATATATAATCCCTGAATCAATTCTATAAAAGCGAGACAAAATCTTATCTTTCTCGACCTCCCTGACAGAAGCTCACTTTATTCTATGTAATGCTTTCTCCACATCTAATCCTATCAACACCAACTCCTGTGTCTCCCCTCTCAGCTTCTTCCTGTATCCTGTATAACATGGCTTGATAATATTGTTGAAGGTTTGACTCCCTTTTATAAATCCACATTGATCTAAATTAACTATTCCTCATCAAAATTCCTGCTAGCCTATATGCAATTACTGACAATAATATGATATTATGGACTTATTTGAAGATATAGGCATCTTTTTTAGCCCAAAGGATCTCACTGAAAAATAGATAGCAAAGCTACCCATTTTCTTCCTTTCTTAATCATCATAACTCTATTGGCAGCTCATCGGCTCCTGGCATTGTTCCCACTTTGGCCTTCCCAAACTGTTCCTCTATCTCCTGTAGTGTGATGGGACTAAGAAGCCCCTCGTATTTATATCTTGTCAGTTGTGGTATTTCTAGTTTGTCCAAAAAACCTGTGTGTCGCTTTCCCAATCAGAGTTCTGACTGTCTTCCCTATAAAGCTCCTTATATAAACTTCTAAATGTGTCACCTATCAGGTCCTTCTTCCCCTGCATTTTTCTCATATGATGATCTCTGATTTTTGAATATATGTCTTTCTACAATTGCCTGATGTAATCTACAGGCTAGACATTTCAGTTGCTGTGATGATGTTTTATCCCCTCTCATAATTAGTGTTGATTGCCTGTTAGAAATTGATTGCTTCAGACTCCCAATCCATTCACCTTTGAGCCTGTTGCTGTCCCTGTTTTCTTGATCATCTAATTCTCCTCAGCACTTTGTATTCCCCTTAATATTTTCATTTTTACCTTCTCTACACTCTCTTCATCCACCACCTATAATTTTCTTTTCCCTGTATCATATCACATAACATTTTCTTGTATGTATCCCAGACAAAATTTATTCTTGCCTAATCTGCTTTTCTCAATCTTTCATATGGTTACTAAACTCTTGTTTGTCTTCTTGTCTCAGTTTCCATTCTTACCCCATTTTCTAGTGTCTGCTTCCCTGTCATTTGTCTGGTCACGTGACTCACCATGGCATGGTCTGTAACCAATATAGGGATGTATCTATACACCTAATTTTAGATGCTGCTTAGTGACAAACCATGGGTCTAGCCTGGCCAATGTATTAGTTGGCCAGCTATAGAGGTAAAAAACCTAGGTCCCTCTGAGGTTTTCCTGGCATCACACCAACTATACAGTGTATCAAATTTCTGAGTAATCATCCCTCTACAGATAGCTTACCCTTTTGTTCCCCACACACATCCTGGGTTAATGCAATTATATTCCATTCTCTTGCAATTAACCCAAGACCCTGAATATGTTCTGTTATTTCCATTATTATCCCCTTTATTTCAAGGTAATTCTCTTTTGGTGGTACATATACATTAACCAAGCATATTCTACATTTCCAACCTCCTTCTTATGAAGACAAATCTGCTCCCTTTATCTCATTTCTACTTTACAATCTGAATTTGGATCCCCCATTTCAATAAGGTAATTACCCCGACTTCTCCCCTGCCTCCAAGTAGTAGCCTTCAAATTCCTCTTTATATAACACCAGTATGAGGGTCCTTGTCGGCAGAAACCACACAAGTAAATCCTATTTAAAATCCAACACAGTACACTGTGGCTTCTTCAGAGGCAGTAAAAAACAGTCATAAAACACACCGTTTAAGACAGGTAAACCAGGAAGTGACATCTTCCTGTTTCCTGAGCACGGCAGCAAATTTTTTAAAAAAATCATAAACATTTCTTTAAAAAGTTATTATCAATTACCTACTAAACACTAATATGTAACAAAACAAATACAGCTTGTAAAATATTAATAAAATATTACAAAAAAACTAACAAAATGTACAAGGATGCCGTGCTCAGGAAACAGGAAGATGTCACTTCCTGGTTTACCTGTCTTAAACGGTGTGTTTTATGACTGTTTTTTACTGCCTCTGAAGAAGCCACAGTGTACTGTCTGTTGGATTTTAAATAAACGCGTTAAGGATTTACTTGTGTGGTTTCTGCCGACAAGGACCCTCATACTGGTGTTGTTTGGTTTGGTTTATCTTCACTTGTTTCGTGGTAGTTTTTCGTGAGGATTCCTGTTTGTTTGCAGTCTCCTAGCAAGGCAGCTTATGGCGAGTGGCAGTGAAAATGCTGACACGGATTTAGCTGGGTTAATAGCCGGGTTGTCTGCCAGGCTTGACCAGATGAATTCAAGGATGGACGATATGCAGGCTACTTTTCGGTCCTCGAGAGAAGGACCTTCTGGTGTTGCTAGCAGGACGGGGTCGAGTCAAGGAAGCCTGGACGATTGGATTCCTGCTGCACAGCCGGAACGGCGGAACCTTTTGGCTAATAATTTGGCCGGTTCAGGAAACAGCCAGGGAGGCTCTTTTTTATTATCTGGTGAATGATGATTATGCAGTAGCTGTCTTAAATGAGCGTTCCAATTCTGACCAACGAACGGTTACAACAGGAAGGGACAATGTTGTAAATGGACCTGCTGAATCCAGTGCTGGGTTACCGGACCTAGGGGGCTGGCTTTCTGATACCACCAACCTTATGTTTGGCCAACAAGGTATGCTAACTGGTACTGTTACACCTAACAATAATACATGTTTAGCGGACAAGCTTAAATTGTTTGACTCCAAACTGCTTAAATTAAAAAAGTTGCAGTTGGAGTCGGCCTATTTTAAACAATGTATTATTGAATAACTTTACGCCATCTGGCTTAATAACTGACCAGGACTTTGCGGCTGACTTAGAAGTACTTTTCCAAAAACAAGGTGTTGAACTGTTAGAACTGATCATTAAACATTATGCTTTGCATATGGACTCTTTAATGAATGAAATTAACAACTTGGATAAGGACATTAAAATTGACTTGGACTTTAACAGATATAGATTCGATTATGGACGGATCTTATCTAGCATTGACACGTTGTTGTTAAAGTTGAAGGGGAACAAAAATAAAAAACTGGTTAGAGATAGGGAAGCTTATTCTAGGAAATGTGCCTACCCGAATTTAAAGGGACTTAGGAACTCTCGTTTGGCATGTACTAGTGTTAGCCAAACAACAGATGTGGAAGTAGATATGAATGGGCTGGACGACATAATAGAAGAAGACAATGAGGGATATGTAAATCCAGGGCCAAGGAGAAGTAACAGAATTAAGGGATTTGCTAGAAATAAAGGTGGACCTAGTAATTTTCAATACGGGCTAAACACTAACAATAAAGCAGGCAACCAGAACAATGGTAACAACAATAATGTGAACAGGAGGAGGAACTAGTTGAAATTTTGGATATTAATAGGCCAGATAGAGTTGGCCCCCCTTCTCCATCATTGTTGCACTCTGACCCACTCCACTCAACCTTAGAAAATGGTTATCCCACCATTCTTACTAACAAGAACGGAGATTTTAAGATTTACAACTTTTCCGACATTATTCTTGACGAAGAGTTGGTTGAATTATTAGCTTTTGGTAACACCTTCGTCCTGAGTAGGTATGGGAGTGTTGCTAAAGAAATCATAGAACTTAAATGTTTTGTGAGGAAAATGAATCTTAAACTGATGTTCAATCAATTAACCGACACTGAGAACTTAAACGAAGAAGGCACGGTTGTTAGTTTACGTACCTTGAAATTAGCCAGTGTGTTCAATCCTCCATTACACTCAACCTTACAACTGTTCGAGAACATCTGTGAAATGGATTTTAGATTTCTTGCTACCAATAGTAATGATAGAACTAGTATGAGACACTCTAATATTACCAAAGAACAGATGTTATTATTAGATGAGTTATGTCGGTTACCTCGATAATCCTCATCACACAAAACTTGTAACAGTTAAGCCAACGAACCTTGGATCCTGGTTAAGAATAATCCTTTATTTAAAGCACCAACAATTCCGCATACAAAGAAAAAACAAACAGCAAGGACTAAGCGCTTTCACCCTGAAACACAGGGCATCATCAGAGTACTAATTGTGCACTAACTTCTTCTTTAAATACAAAATTAAAATTAGGTTACTTAATTGCACCTCGTTAAAACAATTGTAAATGTATAATGTTTCTTTAATTAATTAGTTAGTTTGTTTATAGTCAACCAGTATTAAAGTGAAAGGAACGAAAGCCAAAAAGAAAAAAGTCAAATTACCAATAAAACTGACTTTGGATATTTAGGTGTATAACCAATTTCATCTGATCGATAAAACTGTTTGTGTTTATATATATAAATGGTTGATTAAATATAAATATACAGAGGCATGTGAATATTTAATTAATTTAATTTAAAATTGTGTATATAAAATTTTTTTTTTTTTTTTTTATATAAAAAACTGATTCATTATATGTCAAAACGTATTAGTAATAATATAAATAAATTTAATAAATTATTAACAAATGTTAAAAAATAGTAAAAAATGTTTAAAATTATTTAATATTATTTAATATATATATGTAGAGCAGCATAAAATATCTTAAAAGTCAAGACTTATAAATTACAATCCTGTTACAGGAACTTGTAATAGGTAATTTCATTTAATGTAACACATATATACAGCATAAAAAATATATAAATATATGATGGAAGAAATATATATGTGTGTAATGCGTATAATAAAATAATAATATATATTGTTAAACAATAATCTAGTTGGAATATCAGTCTACTTTCACAAAATTCAAGAATTTTCTTCAGAATTGTTCTAAAATGCATTTTAAACAACATATTGTGTACATATATATTTATTTAAGATAGTTCAATATAATACTAATTAATAATTATTAATACATATAACAATATTTAAATGAATTGAGATCTAAGTTTCAATATACTAGATATTGAAATCTGTTCATTAATACCAGGCAATGTTGTGGCATTTAATCTTAATTGCCACAAACATTCCTTAAATCATCTTTTCATCACCACCACTTTCTTGATAAAAAATTCTATCAATAATAAAAAATATAAATTTTTTAAAATTAGAACAATTAACACTATGATTGTATAGGCTTGTAGTTTTATTTTTTATATGTGTTCACTGATTCTTTGTTTGAGTTTTCTAATAGTTTTACCTAGAATGCATGACATACAGTGCATGTTGCAACGTAAACAACCATTTTTGTGTTGCAATTGCACGATCCTGGACATGTAATTGTCTTAACATAATTATGAATATACAAATAAGGGCCATCATTGATGAATCTACAAAATGGCACATTCCACATTTATTCATTTTGGAATTTTTATACAATTCATAGTTCTTGTGTTGTTCAAATAGATTCTTTAAATTTTACCTCTACTAAAAGTTATTGTAACTGAGTTACCTAATATTTCTCTTAAGTCTTGACTTAGATCTAAAATGCTAGTCCAAGTTTCTTGCATAGCTGTAACTATTTGTTGAGAACAGTTGTTGAAGGGTAAAATAAAAGTGTCATGTCTTGAAGTAGATTGGTTCTTATTTATAGTAATATTGAAATAATGGGTTGGTATAATGTATTCCTTTTAATAATAACTTCCCTACTCATCTCTTGAACAAAGTTCTTCGGGTAATCTCTAGCCAAAAACATATTTATAAGTTTATCTAATTCATTTTCAAATTTTAATTCATCACTCACTAGTCTAGATAATCGCACCATTTGGCCTTTAACTAAATTCTTTTTGATGCATAGGATGGCAACTCTCAAAATGTAAAAAGGAATTGAGTAAGTTTTCTTTCTGTAAATCCCTGAGTGAAACTTGTTGTCATCCAAACATAGCGTGATGTCTAAAAAATTTGCATTATTCACAAAGACATGACTAGTAAATCTTAAAAAATCTGTTGTTTTACCCAAAAAGTTAATAAATACATTAAATTCGTCCTCAGTTCCTTTCCAAAAATTAAAATATCATCTAAAAGCGTAGATATAACAGAACTTTTTTCAAATGCTTGTAAATACGTGTTCTGACTCCCAATAAGCAAGGACCAAATTAGCATAAATGGGGGCACATCTAGCCCCATGGCAATAATTTGTCTAAAAAGTTCTTTGTTGAAGGAGAGAAAATTGTTTTCTAATACTAATTCTAACATTTCGGTAAGTAACCGATTTTCAGAAATGTTGTCTTGATTGTATTTATTTAAACATGCTTCAAACATCTCCAGTCCTTGTTCATGAGGAATAACCGTGAATAAATTAACAATATCTACAGTCACCATTAAAAATTCTGTTTTAAAATCAAAGGTGGTCATAAATTGTCTAATGATATCAAGACAATGCCAAGAATCTTTTAAGATATATGGAATAGAATTCAAAATAGGCTTACACTTAAAGTCAATGTAGGCAGCCAAAGGTTCTGTCTTAGATCCCTTTGCTGACACTATCGGTCTGAAAGGAGGGTGGTTCATGTTTTTATGAATCTTGGGAATCCCAAATATAGATGGGGTAATCGGAAATTCAACAGGGATGAAATTGTAAGTTTGTTGATCTATTCTCCCATCCATTAGAAGTTCATAAAACAACCAATCAATCCTAGTGTAAGCTTGATTAATCTCATTTCTACTAACTTTTTGGTATGCATCATTATCTTCCAACATCTTAAATATTCTGTTATTGTAATCAGTGTTTAGCATAATGACCACACCCCCACCTTTGTCAGGTTTCATAATTCGGTATTTGTTTGTGTCAGTAAGTTCTTTAAGACAGAATTTCTCTGAGGGTGTCATATTGCTAATACCAGTATTGTTGAATTGTATGATTCTTCTAATATGTGATTCACATAACTTTTCAAAGATCTGAATATAGCAATTTTGTGGGGGTATGAAAGTACTGTGACGTTTCAAAGTCAAAAATCTGTTATTTTGAAATGGATCCCCTATATTGTGGAAAAATATTTTCAAATTTAAAAGTCTTGTAAACAATTTTAAATTTGTCAGAACCTTACCTACATCTAACCTATATGTAGGTATAAAGGTAAAACCTTTACTTAAAAATTGAACATATTTATCATCAAATTTTTGTCCTGTGAAATTATACAAATTAAAAAAAGAAGAAACAGAGCAATCTTGCATGTCTAAGTACACTGAAATTCCCATTTCGTTGTCTGTTACACTCTTCTCTATCACTGGATTACCTCTAATAGTTTGTGTTTCTGAAATGGGGTAAAGTGATTCAATTCTGTTTGAATCCTCAGTTATTTCAGAAACAACTTCTGTATTGTTATAATTAATTGTGGCTATCTCTGCCATGAATGGGTTCTGTGTGGTTGGTTGTTGTAATATCTGTGTGTAACTTGATTCTGGTTGCTCTTTTGCTCTCTTATTCGTTCCGATCTCCTCAACGATGGGGGTTCTAAAAAAACGGATTGTGCCTCATCATTGTGATTAAAATTGTGCTTTAAATAAAGGATTATTCTTAACCAGGATCCAAGGTTCGTTGGCTTAACTGTTATGTCGGTTACCTGTTCGGGTATTAAAACCTGACAAGGGTGGTGGGTTAGTGGTAGTTGATAATTTAACATATAATGAAAAGATGACCATGTTACTTGATACTGATGCCTACACAAAATCTTCAAAGAGTGAGGTCAACGGTAGCACCCAGAGAATTAGGGGATATTTTAGGGACCTGTTCCTGGCAGGAAAAATTGACATGCACTTGTACAATTATATTGACATTAATTGTTCAAAAATACCTGCCATGTTCGGAATCCCTAAAATTCATAAAAGCATTAATAACCCCCCTATGAGAGCGTTGATTGAGCTCATTACAAACATACTGGATAAATACATTAAAGGTATTCCTAGTATATGCAAGGATTCGTGGTCCTTCCTTGACAGTATAAATAGTACCCCTTATAACGGTGATAACAACTTCTTAACAATAGACATAGATGACCTATCACCTCTATACGCGCATCAAGCGGTGAGAGTGGATTGGGTCGTTGGAGGTAGACCTGGCTACAGAGTTATTGGAAATAGTCCTGACTAGCAATTATTTCACCTTTAATGGTGATTTTTCTTGCAGTAGCAAATTATGTCATGGGATATTGGGAGGCTAACATCTTAAAGAGGATCCCTGGTTTAATGGAACCTGTTATATTCTACACCCGGTTCCTGGGCGAATTTTTATATTGTTCATTTGTGGAAACTATCAGTTCAACTACTGAATTTTTAAAATTTACATTTAAATTTTCAACCAGTGATATCGATTACCTTGATGTTAAATTAGTAAAGGACCCTGTTGACCAGGTACTGACGTCGACTGTTTTTAGAAAACCTACATACTGCAATTCATTCCTGCACTTCACCAGCTTTCATCCGTACAAGCAGAAAAGGTCCATAGTGAAAGGACAGCTGGTAAGGGCAGGAAGAATGTGCAGTACATTGGTGGACTTTATTAAGGAATGTTCCCTATTAAGAGAGATGTTTAGTAACCGAGGATACCCAGACAAAATGTTACTAGAACTAATAGGGGAAGTTACTTTTAAAAGGAACAATGGTTTTTATAAACCTTTACTTTTCCAACAAAATGTTGCACATTCTGACATTAGTGCCAATATAGATTTAGAAGGGCTTCCCACTGGGAATGAGGTGAATGTTACAACAACACCAATAGGTGACGTATGTGATTTCTCCTTGAGGTTCATTACTACTTTTAGTAGTAATTCTAAGGGTATTTTGGACATTATAAGGAAGAACTGGCATCTTATATCCTCTAATGCACTATTGGTTGAAAAACTAGGTAGTGAGCCCAGATTTATCTTTAGTAGATCTAATAATCTCAAAGAATTATTACAAAGGGATGTACCTCAAGGTATGTTTCATAAAAGGAGGGGCATGTTTAGATGCGGTTTTTGTAAATTTTGTAACAATGTACGTACCGGTGAAACATTCCAGGTTAGGGACAAAAAGTATGACATCCGGTTTACACTCAATTGTGAGAGTAAATCTATTATTTACATTGCCATGTGTAACTGCTGTCAAGGGTTCTACATTAAAACAGTAAAGATGACAACGCACTGGCAAAGCATATTGCCCTGAACCCAGGTCATAGCTTTCAATTTATGGCTATTGACCATGTTCCATTGAAGGTTAGGGGTGGCCCTTTTTCGTTAATTCTGGAAAATCGAGAACTGGAATGGCAGTTACGTTTAGATGCATTTAGACATCCCGGTTTGAACAGTAACTGTAACATAGCCCCTGTTTTAAAATTGAAGAGTTATCTTAGATAGGGTATATCCCACGTTGCTAGCTAGTTAACGTTTGTTTAACCATCTTGTGTAGATAGGGCTGGTTCCCCTTGGATAACACATAAGTATTGGTAGTTTTTCCAATAATTGGTATATACACATAATACAGTCTTTAGACCTCCCAGGTACTGTTCTATATACATTTACCACGGGTCACTTACTGAAGTATGCCCTATATTAAACTGTATGTATGTGATTACACCTAGCCTCCCCCCCGCACCCTTTATCTTTACAGGTATAAGTTACACCCAGTGGTAAATTATTATTTTTTTGTGGTCCTGCATCCTTGTACATTTTGTTAGTTTTTTTGTAATATTTTATTAATATTTTACAAGCTGTATTTGTTTTGTTACATATTAGTGTTTAGTAGGTAATTGATAATAACTTTTTAAAGAAATGTTTATGATTTTTTTAAAAAATTTGCTGCCGTGCTCAGGAAACAGGAAGATGTCACTTCCTGGTTTACCTGTGTGTTTTATGACTGTTTTTACTGTGTGTGGTTTCTGGACCCTCATACTGGTGTTGTTTGGTTTGGTTTATCTTCACTTGTTTCCTCTTTATATAAGTTCATGTTCTTCCTCCATGTAAATGGGATTCTTGCAACATTACCACCTGGGCATCATTCTGACTTATCACATTCACCACTTTGTTAATTTTGACCTTTCCTACCAAGCCGTTAACATTCCAGGATAGTAGTTTAGGTGCCATCCCCTGTCGCCATGTTTGTCTTAATCCCTCTGGGATACCTACCATTCCTGACCCCACCCCCTTCCATCTGAGGTCTAAATTTCCTTCCCTTTTGTCATATTTGCTAAAATCTGAGCACCTGACTGTATCTTATATTTTAAACTGTCTGATCTCACCATCATAAAATCCCTCTCCCCTGAAATATATTTTGTGAACTATATAAATCCACTTACTATCTCTCCTGCTCCTTTTGCCTTCCTTAATTAAAAGGTGAGCGCTTGCTGTCTTCTGGCGTGATCCTTGTTTACCTCACTTAGATCTTACTCCCAACTCTCCAGTCGTATTCCTGTGCTGGTATCTCTCCCTTGCTTTCTCTCATCTGTTCATTTGCCTCCTCCTATCACTCTTGATGTCTCATATTTTTGTGCTTACAGTTCATCCTTCATCTAGTAACCCTTCTTACACTACACTTCCTAACAAATGTTCAAGTCAGTTTTCAGGTGGTTAACAGTATTACCTTGTCAACCAACCTTTAGAGGCGTGATCACACTTTGAAACTCCTACCTTCTCTAGGTCACCACTTGTTTACCTCTGGTGTCAGCTTTCCAATATGTTGCTCCCCTGTTAACCCCTCCCTTCTGGAGGCCTCTAGCCCCCCCTTGCCAATAGAGTTCTCCCCTTGCAATATTTCTGGACATTATTATTCCCCTCTCTGTATCCGAGGTGGTGGTGCTGTGGCAGCGTTGTCGCCTCACAGTAAGATGCTGTCCGGTTTGATTCTCAGCTAGAGTGTCTTCTGCGTGGACACATGCATGAATGGGCGTACCTTCATTGAAGGTTGTGTGTCAGGGCTGGCAACTTGGCACGTAAAAATCAACTGCCAATCATTAGCGGACTGGAGTTCTGCTGTGGCGACCCCTAACTGGGAAAAAGCTGAAAGACACATACATACATACATTATTCCCCTCTCTCTTTTTTTTTTTTTATAACTTGTACTCACTGTTGTACTGTTTCATATTGTTATACGGGTATTCCCAGAATTCCCTTTCACCTCTGCTTTGAATTATTTTTGGAGGGTTAAGATACCCTGACTCATAGGGTATTGTCATTCAGCTGTCCACTCTCTAGCAAAAAAATGCACATATTACAATAAGTACACATGCAGTTGTATACCCCTTCTTTTCTTACTGAATTTGATCAGTTGAGACAGAGCCGCCACAAGGATACAAGCATCAAGCAGGCTTTCCTATGAACATCTGCCACATGAGATATTATCACCCATGGAAAATAAAAAAAAAAAACATGGAATAACAACCAAAACACAGCTGCTTACCTTTTTTTTCTTCTTCTTTGTTTTGACTAGTTTGTAGGTGTATACTAGACGACCACTAGATCCCTTAAAAGCCTAGGCTTATAACCCAAATTTGACCCCAAAATTTGATTTATATTTGCTATATAGACTGTGATTTACTCACTGCCTCTGTCTATCAGAGACATAGGAGCCAGACCCAGGGGTGAATTTCCAATTAACCATCCATTGGTCCAAGTTGCGCTTACATGGGGGATAGGGAAGAACTCTGCTTCATATGGATGTGGAGCGTGTTCCAGAGAATGGAAATTCTCTGAGAGGTATATCTTTCTCACCAACATGTCCTATTTATATTGTAAGCAAAATTTAGGTCTTTTACTCTAGTAGATCTGATGCTGTTTGTTTTGGGGATGTGCAAACGATTCATCAAAATAGGGTCCAGGGATGCCATGTATGCCAAGCAAAGATCAGCTCTCATAGGTCTATATGATAACAAGGCTTTGAGGCAAACAGTGTAGGACATTGTGTTTACTCCTTGTATTTTTTCAGTAAGGAACCTTTGTGTACATTCCAGTTTCTGCCTTTGTCTGGTCAGGTACATGCCAAAGGGATTATCGTCCTCTATGATGGGCCTGATAAGGCCTGAGTACAGTGGTATAATGATCTGTCCAGACCTAGATGCCATGCTGTTGCGTATTAGTTGAGCAACATACAAGGGTAAAGGATTTTCTTACTAACTTGGACACACATTTGTTGAAGGCTAGGTTACTATCTACATGAGTTCCCAGGTCCCTGACTAGTGATTCAACTTTTAAGGGTGTTTTATTTATGATGGTTAGCAGACTTCCCAAAAGGTGCTATAATGCATTTCTTAGTATTGAGTTTTAAGCTGTGGCTTTGACACTAAGCATTTGACTGTATTAGACCTTCCTGAAGGGTGTTCTCATCTTCAGGGGGGGGGGGGGCAAAGACTGCTGCTAGTCTGCAAACTTGGTTAGCCAGAGGTCTTTGACATTGGCTTTGACATCTGAGAAATAGATGCCAAAGAGGAGTGGGTCTAGCAAAGATCCCTGGGGACTCCACTGGTGACTGGCTTCTTTGTGGAGGTGGCCTCACCAATTATAACCTCCTGGGTCTTATCAGAAAGCCAGCTACATATCCAGCATGTTATTAAGGGGGTTATACCTAGTTCTTTACATTTCTTGACAATGCCTGAGTGGTATGCTGTATTAAATGCCTTAGCCAGATCTAGGTAGGCAGTATGCACCATTTTCCCTCATGCATTGTCTTAGTGACCTTTTCAAAGAATTTCACCAAATTCAGTAAGCATGACATTCCTTTGACAAAGCCAAACTACAATGGATCCAGTGTCTGGAGGTCTGCTATATCCTTGTTGATAATTTCATGGCTTGGCAAATAAGATTAGTCAGACTAATGGGTCAGTAGTTTCTGAGATCTGTTTATGGCCCTCCCTTATGAAGGGGATAACCATCGCAGTCCTCCATTCATGTAGCACAAAGCTTATTTTATGACCATAGTTAAATAATGACTGTAGGGAGTTTGATAAGTCATATGTTAGACTATTTGGGGGTCATCCTGGGATGTTATCAGGACCCATTCAGGCCGTGTTCTTAGTTTTAGTGAGTGCAGCCAGTACATGCTTCCTAGTTATAGTTGGGTGGGGTTATGTTTGATGGTATTATTGGGGGATAGTTCGGGGAGGGGGGTAAAGCTGTAACTGAATTTGTCCACTAACAGTTTTGCTATATCACAAAGCTTGTTGAATGTAGCACCGTTAACCACTAGTTCAGCGTATTGCTGCATGCTGCCCTTGAGGTTTCTGACATAGCTGTAGAAGGCCTTATGGTTATCTTTCCCCTTGGAGGATATCTTTTTTTTAATCAAGAAACATCTTTATTAAATTATCACTTATGACATAGACAGTCTTACATTTATATAAATGAAAACAAACCATAATGACATAATCTTAGTTGCAAGAATTTTACATCACAAACAATATTGACATAATTTTAGTTACAAACATTAAACATCACTTATAATCTACCCAGTAATTGTCAGGCATTACATAACTCATTCAAATCCTGCCTTCTTTAAACCTCATTCTTCCCCTGTATGTATTGTTCCCACAGTTCCTATTTTTCCTATGTAATTGGCTCTTACTGTTTTCTAAAGATCCCAATTCCAGTTATTTTTCTCTCTGTTACTATATTCACTTCTTCTAGTACAGTTGGTTTAGACTTTGATTTCCATTTTTTAGTAACTGCTTTTTTGTCACCCACCATAATTAGGCTCAGCAAGGCCTTGCTATGTCTAAGCAATTCTGATTCTATATCATAGCTCAGAAAAATGATTTCCCTAGTTACACCGATTTGCTCACCCTCTGATAGAATTGTCTACAAGAAATCTAGTCTGCCAACTCATTACACTCCCAGAAAATATGTTCCCATCCCACCTCCAACATTTGCTATCTACCTGCAGAAAAAAATCTCTGGAGTCTACTTGGGGTATAAAAATATCTGTGTAAACATTTCCAAGCAAAAGTCCTAAATCTTCTAGATTTTGTTGCATATTTGGGAGACAAACATATAGTGCCCCATTGTTTATTTGTGAATTCCTTATCCAGTCTCTTCCCAATCCTTTTTAACCTCCTCTGATTGATTCTTAAAATTGTCATACAATATTTTATATGCTGAACTAATTATTGCCTTTTCTAACAGCAGCTTCTGTTCTATATTCTACTAAAAACTCTACCAATGCTGGCCCTTTGTTTAGGACCCCTTATTTCTTTCTGTTTGTCTATACTCTGATATCAGTCCTTGATAAGGAGGGCAATCAGTAAACCGCAGTCTAAACAAATTCTTGGCATCTTCCCATTCTATTACCTTCCCTCTCTAGTTATTTGCTCCCAATAAATTGGTTCCTTTGCCAGAGTTCTCCAGTAAATTCCAGCCCCCTCTTCCTATTGTCTGTATCCCTAATTGTAGTTATCCCTATCAGCAGAATCTCCTTTCTCCATTTGTATGTTGGCTCAGTTCTTAGAATACTTTCTGCTACTTATGAATATAATATTCTATATGATTATTATTATTCTCCTTCAATGTCTGCATCCAAAATCAAAATCTCTCATTGTTTCTTGAGCTTCCCCCATTTCATCATCATCACTTTTCACTTTGAATTATAGGTTTCTGCTTGTACTATGTATAGGAGCCTTACTTGTGTAGCTCTGAAATACCCTTTCAAATTGGGTAATCCCAATCTGCCCTGTCCTATTGAAAGAATGAACTTATCCCAGTTTAGTTTTGCCATCATCCAATGCCAGATAAAATCCTTCAGGTCTTTATTAATTGCTGTCCACAACTTCTCCTCTGGTTGATAAAAATATAAGATTAAAGGTACTAAAACATGTTAACTCCTACATCATACTATCCATATCCATATCCATATAACAGAGCTTTCAATTTCTCAGTTTTTGTACTGTCTTTTGTTTAGTCTCTGTCCCTGTTTTGTCTCTAACACATATAACAAGAAGTTTTGGGTTTTGTTTAGATAATTTAATACATAGAAACACATAGGTATGATGGATAGCAGCATCCAACAGACAGACCTTCCATACATATATGCTTACTTCTCAACAGCTAACTACAAAATGACAGTCAGGCTCGCATGTGCTCAGTATTTATACACCTGTGCAAGCCTTTGGATAGCTTCTTAAAGGTATATACACATATACTGATCTATAGCCTCCCTCTTAAAAAGATTGTCCTTTATACAAAACAATATTAGAGTTAGGCATGCATTACTATATACATTGGAAACAAAACATAATGTTCATGTCCAGCTTGCTTCATATCTGCTATAAGGTTTAGAGATTCGACCATATCTCATAACATAACAGTTAGGGCCAAATTTAGCAACAGGGACAGTCTGCAGTTCACGACTCGTATCAGGAACTTCTGGACTCATCACAGGAATGGGAATGTCCTTTGGAACTTCCTCTGGAATTGGAACACTGGACAACTCACTCTGAGATAAAGAGTCTTTCTCACAGGCTATATGCTGTGGTATAGGCTCGAACACCGGTGTCAAATGTTTCTGATTCTGCCTAAAAGCTGCTCCTTCTGATTCTGTACATAGGTTCATAGGTAGGTACTTGGCAATTGACCCTAGGGCCTATATATGCCTAGCCAAAGAGGTACCCTGGGTTTCGCCACCCAAGAAAATTATTTTCCTGTGCCCCTGTTGAGCAGAGCCACAGAGGTGATCCCCGGGGTGAATTTCCTATTTCCCATCCAAACATCAAGATTTTTATTGAAGGGTGCTATTGAGGAGCTTTGTTTGATATAGATAGGTAGTTTGTTCCAGAGTATGGGAAGTCTCTGCGACAGGAATCTAGCCCTCCAGCATGTTCTGTTTATTGTAGTGACAAGATTTAGGTCCCTAGAGCGTATAGCTCGGAGGGATTGGGATTTCTTTAAGTGGAGCATGTCCAGCAGCTCTGAGTTTGACATAGCTTTGCATGTTAGGCAGAGATAACCTCTGAGTATGCGATATGCGATGGAGTAAAGCTGGAGTTTTTTGAGATGGTCTGCATAGGGCATCTGTTTGAGGCCGGTAATCCTCTTTGTGAGGTATTTCCGCAGCCTTTCCAGTTGTTGTAGATGTCTTGTGAGGTACATACCAAAAGGGGCATTGTACTCTACAATGGGTCTAATGAGTAATGAGTAGAGGGGAACAATGACCTCTTTTTTCCTGAATGACAAACCTTTTGTGATGAGGTGTGCCACATAGAAGGATTTCCTTACTACTGTGGCTATGTGATTATCAAAGGAGAGACTACTGTCCACCAGTGTCCCAAGGTCTCTTATCACACTTTCGGTGTTAAGTAGACTACCACCTATGTGGTAGCTCATGGGTACAGAGTTTTTTACCAAAGGGGATGACAGTGCACTTTTTGACATTGAGCATGAGGCCATGGCTTTGACACCAGTCATCTGTCTCAGTGAGGCCCTTTTGTAGGATGTCCACATCATTAGGAGTTTCATTTATGGCTCCTAGTTTGCAGTCATCTGTGAACTTTGTTAGCCAAAGATGTCTGTGTTGGCCAAAGCCTTCTGTGTTAGCTTGTACTTCAGAAAAGTAGATACCAAACTGGAGAGGATCCAGGACTGAACCATGTGGTATTTTACTTGTCACTGGTCTGAAGTCGGATTTGGAGTCTGCTACTTTCACAGTGTGGGTTCTGTCAGTGAGCCAGTTGGCAACCCATCTTGTGACATAGGAATTTATACCTAGTTTAGTGAGTTTGTCTATAATTAAAGAGTGGGGGATGGTGTGAAACGCCTTGGCGAGATCTAGATAGGCTGTGTGAACTGCCTTACCCTCATCTATGGCTTTGGTGACTGCTTCAAAGAAGTCTATCAGGTTTAGGAGACATGATCTGCCTTTTACAAACTCAAACTGGGTGGGGTCCAGAGTTTGGAGATTACCAATGTCTGTTTATAAGATCCATAATGATACATTCCATGGCCTTGCAGACCAGGCTCATTAGGCTAATGGGGCGGTAGTTCCTGGGGTCCATGGTGGCTCCCCCTTTGTGGAGTGGGATACCGTCACTGTGCGCCATTCAGTGGGCACAAAGCCTGATGTGAGGCTATGATTGAACATGGTGCTTAATTGGGGTGCCAGTTCATTCTGCAGTTCATGTAGAATGCAGTCTGGGATGTTGTCAGGTCCCATGGATGCTGTGTTCTTGGCTTTGGAGAGTGTGGTTTTTACCTGTGCAGCTGTGATTACAGGAACTTTGCATTCTTCCGGTATAGAGATGGGCCCTTTAGGGGATGAGAGGGGGGTAAAGTAAGCACTGAACCTATCTGCCAGGATGTTGGCAATATCAGTTGGGTCTGTATATTTAGTGCCATTGTGCTGTAACTCAGAGCAGATCTGGATGTTGCCATTGAGATTCTTGACATAGCTATAGAATGCCTTGCGGTTGTCTTTAGAATCAGTGGCGATTTTGTTTTCATAACTAGCTTTTTGGAGGATTTCATGAGGGATCTCAGCTTCTTACTGAGGCTGATCAGGGAGTTCCTCCAATCATGGGATTTTACTCTTTTTTGCAACACTTTCTTTCTTCTGTTGTAGAGTTTATTTATGGCAGGGGACCACCAGATTGGCTTCCTTTTTTGGAGGATAACATCTTGGTTCTGTTAGGGAAAGCACGATCCATGCACTCATGTAAGTGCTTATAAAGTGCATTTGTGTAGGATTCAGCAGTTGTACCTTTATTGTCCATCTGCATGGGTGTCGTGAAGTTTGCCACTTCTGTCTTAAGAAGCGTAAAGTTGGCTTTGGAGACATTTTTACAGTGGTTTCCCTAATGAGGGGTGGTGACGGGATGTGGATGTCTAGGGTGATTAGCTTGTGGTCGGATCTGACCAACGAGGAATTAACCTCTGGTGTGGAACACTGGTAACCTATGTTGGTGATGACCAGGTCTAGGATATTACTGCCCCTGGTGGGGGTGTGGATAAGTTGATCAAAGGCATTGGAATTTATGAATTCCAGAAAAAGTTGAGCAAAAGAGTTGGTACATGAGTAGTTTTCCCAGTTAATGGTGAGGTAGTTGAAATCGCCCATTATTAGGGTGTTTGGTTGTACCCTAATATTTTCCATTGTATCAAGAAATGAGGAGTGAGAATCCTGGGGCATGGTGGGGGATCTGTAGCATGTTACAATTTGGATTGTGGTCTTGCCCAGAGTTAGTTGCAGTTGGATAATCTCGGATGCATTATGCTGAGCAACTAGCCAGGAGGTGTGGGTATCCTTAATGAATATGGATGCGCCTCAGCCTTTAGTGTTTCAGTCCAGGTTAGGTGGCCGAAAGGTGTGATATGAATTATAGCCTGATAATGGAGGGGTGCTCTCTGGAGCCTTGAACCAGGTCTCTGTCACTGCACAGATGTCGATGTTCTCCATTTTATGGAGTGCCTCGAGTGAATGCATTTTGACGTTTAGACTTCTAGCATCTAGTAGCATTACCCTCAGATTTTGCTTGCTTGAACCTATTAAGGTGGTGAATTTGTCATTTGAACCTTGCCTAAAAAAAGGCACTATAGGGGTGGCAAGAGCCTTAGTCAGTATCCAGAATCCCAAGGGCGACAGGTGCAGGCCTTCTCTGGCAAAGCATCATGGTCTGTTGATCATGTCATCCCAGTCAGACAGATATTGGATCCCCTTAGAATGACACCAGAAGCTTAGCCAATTGTTGAAGTCAATCATTTTGTCCTTGTACTGTGGTATCATTCTGGGTGATGGCAGGATGCTACTCAGGGCTAGGGTCATACCTGCCTGGGCTACAAGATCAGAGAGCTCCTCCATGTCTCTTTTCATGTAGTCCAGGGAAGTATGTCTCAGGTCATTCACATCAACAAGGACAATTACAGAGTCATGTTTGTACTTGTTGTGGAGTGACCTGAGTACATGCATTATGTAGTGGATCCTGGCACCCGACAGGCAACTGACTGTATATTTCTCCTTGTTTAGCCTGGTGAGTGGAACATCAGTGTGCCTAACTATAGAGTTACCTATGACTAGAGTGTTGGGTACGTTGTTATGCCTTATGGGCTGTGGTTGAATGGCACACTAAGTTTGTGGGCTATATGTCATTTGGGTTATTTTGGGGGTGGATGTTGCTTGCGTTTCTGCTTTGGAAGTCTCTGTTGCTTGAGCAGATTTTTATTGAGAGCCTCCGTGAATGTAGGTGTGTGTTTCGTGTTTCTATGTGTGTGTTTTGGTAGTGTAGATTTTGAGGGACTATGTGATGAGTGTGGTGTGGTGCAAGTGTTTACCTTCTCCTCTTGACTGTCTAGTCCAGTCCTGGGTGAAGAGAGCTTTGCTTCCAGTTTGGCTATATAAGTGCATCTCTCACAGGTTGTAGTGTTGGGTGGTAGGAGGAGAGGGTTGTCTGTGTACATGAGGCATTTGCTGCATTGCCCCAAGATGCCCAGATTCATCAGGTAGACAGGAGAAAACACCGGGAGCTGACCCTTAGACATGCCTGGATAGGTGCTTATTTATTAAGTACTAAAAACTGTTTTCCTCTAGACAAGTGAGGAAAGTTGAGAGCTGTAACAATTTGTAGCTTATTTAGTGCTTGCAACGAGTTCTGAACAAGTGCTGAGTTCAAAAAAACAAATTTTAGTGCTAAAACTAAAGAACTGGCTCGTTCTAAGGGAAAATTTGAAGAGCACACTTTATGGCACCTGCAATAGTTTAAACCTAGTTAAAAAGTGCTAAAACTAAAACAAAACGGCTAGTTCTAAGGGAAAATCTAAAAAGCAGACTTTATGGCACAAGGAATAGTTTAACCCTAACTAAGCGGCGATGCATAAAGTGTATTTTTTTAATATAACAGTAGCAAAAGAGCAAACTGATTTAAACAAATTAACCAATTAACCAGTAAAAAGCTAGAAACTGAAACCCGTTCCAGCAGTCTTCGATCAGACAAGTTCTAACTGCACACTCCTGCCACTAGGGTGCAGGAGAACCTTCTCCAAAAAAGATGGCCTGGATTAGTGCTCAAGTTATACAAACAAAATTAGATTCCGGATGCCTGAATCTAGTTTATGCTACAGCAACCAAGGCACACCAATTTCAGAAAGAAACAGTTCAAATACACAGGCACAATAAGCCTTTAACCAGAAATTCCCAGCTCAGAAGGGCAGAATCTAGCCTCTCCTCCCACAAGAGTGCAGACCACAAGCATTCTTAATGCAAAATAACTGGCCTGAAGCCCAAGTGCTTAAACCAGAACTAATACACTTTTAGAATAACAGACACTAAGCCTTCAGTCAGCTTAGTAAGATGTAAGCTACTTGTCCTGCCACATCAGTGCAGACCACAAACCTTCTTAATGTAAAACAACTGGTCTGGAGCCCAAGTGCTTAAACCAAAAGGCTTAGAGTAACAGTTGCAATTTAATCGGGCTACTACCAAGCAGTAACAAATGGAGCAGAATAAATACAATTGAGTACTTTTAAGAAGAGGCAAAAGCAAAGTAAAGTTCATTTTTTTAGTAAAGTGCAAGGACAGAGGAAGAAGGAGCAGAAGAAAAATTCAAGGTTAAGAACCTAAGTGGGTTGGCCTTCTCAAATGTTCTCTCTGTATTAAGTAGAGTGAACACCAGACTGGGAGGGATGTCCCAGATCAAATTTACAGTAGAGGCGGGCAACTGCAAAGCCACCAACTATAACACCACCACAAGAATAGGGTGAGAGAGGGGGAAAACAGTTTCAGGACAAATGAGAAACAGAAAACAATGCCAGAAAATATATAAAATAATTCAGTCAGGCAAAATTAAGACACTGCAGAACTCTGAATGGTTAAAATACCAAGAAATATACTTGTCAATCAGTGATATATTTCCAGATTGTTTGAGAATCACACTGCAGCCAGAACACCAGGAGTTTCCAACAGTGTATGTTCTTGGCTCTGGACTAATATTCTTCATGGCACCAATCCAATCATAACCTTTGGACATTTGCATCCTTACCACTTCTCCCTCTCATAATGGATTGAACAGTTAACTGGGCTTATCATAGTAGGACTTCTGTGTTAGGTGCTTCTTCAACAGATTGGCTTTCACTAACCTGTTGTTCTTGATACATGTAACCAACAATTGACTACTAATTGGTAATGTGGTTCTGGTTTGTCTCGACAGAAGTCTCTGAGCAGGTGAACCAAGATGTTTATCACAAGGAACATTTCTGAGATTCAGGAGATTCAAGAAAACATCACTGTTATCTAATTTTGACATCTTTAGTGACTGTTTTGCAATTTCAGCTGCACGTTCTGCCAAACCATTTGACTGCGGCTACTATGGACTACTTGTGACATGAGTAAAGATCCATTCTTCTGCAAATCTTTTGAACTGTTGGCTTGTAAACTGCGTGCCATTGTCAGAAATAACTTTGTGTGGACTACCATGAACAGCAAATGATGCTTTATCTTAGTAATGACAGTGCTAGATGCTAGGTTTGGAAGTAGGTCAATTTCAAACCAATTGGAGTAAGAGTCTACTAACATAAAAAAATGTTGACCATTCCACTCAAAGATGTCTTTGGCTACTGTTGACGAAAGGTAGGTCCGGAATCTGGTTAAGTTGAAGTGGTTCCTTTTGTTGATGTGGCTTTGTGCTATTACACACTGAACAAGAAGAAAGTACTTTCTCAATGTCTAGTGACATAGGAGGCCAAAATATTAGTTCTCTTGCCCTTCTTTTGGTAGAATCGTTTCCTGGGTGACCACAATGCAAGATAGTAATGTACTCTGGTTGCAAGGACTTTGAAACAATTACTTTATCTTTCATGATGATACCTCTGTCAGCCAAAATCTCGTCTTTGTATAGAAAATAAGGCTGCACTTTTTGAGATAAACTAGATTGTTTTGATGGCCGTCCATGACTGATCAAGTGGTTGAGCTTCTGTAAAATCAGATCTGTGGCAGTGTGATCTCTCAGCTCATCAAGAGGTGTGGAA
This sequence comes from Protopterus annectens, assembly GCF_019279795.1. Taxonomy (NCBI): domain Eukaryota; kingdom Metazoa; phylum Chordata; order Ceratodontiformes; family Protopteridae; genus Protopterus; species Protopterus annectens. Next base: position 124,912,694 of record NC_056734.1, on the reverse strand, counting down.
GAAAAATTTCTCAGGTCCATGACTTCAAACTCAAGGTTCTCATTTGCATAATGTTCTGTGGTATTTCTGGGCAATCTAGACAATGTGTCAGCAAGATAAATAAGTTTGACTTTCTTGTGGACAAGATTGAAATTGTACTTTTGCAATCTCACATCATATGTTGCAGTCTGGCTGGAGCTGAATACATTGGCTTTCTCAAGATTGTGAATAATGGTTGGTGCTCTGTTTTAATCTGGATAGGTCTACCATAAACATAATCATGGAATTCAAACATGCAAACACAATTGCCGAAAGCTCTTTCTCAATCTGGGCATACTGCATCTCAGTTTGGGTAAGAGTTCTCAATACATAGGCAACAGGTTGATCCTCTTGTAGAATGACTGCACCAAGACCAAATTTTGAAGGATCACAGGAAAGTGTACCTGGTTTGTGAACATCATAATATCTGAACATAGTTGGACTAGCAATTCTCTGTTTCAGAACATCAAATGCAAGTTGGTGTTGCTCTAACCAAGACCAGGATAGATCTTTACATGTCATTTTTCTGAGTGGTGCTAAAAGTTGGCTCAAATCTGGAATGAACTTACCTAGGTAGGTGACCATGCCAAGAAAACATTGCAGGGCTTGAACATTGTCTGGAGCTGGCATATCAAAAATGGCTGTTTGTTTTGGAGGGTCTGGTGGTAGGCCTGTACTAGTAAATAAATGACCAACATAAGTGACTTCTCATAGCCTGAATTTGCATTTGTGTGGATTCAGCTTAAGATTCACTTGGAGTACCCTTTCTAGAACTTTTCTGAGGTTTCTGTCATGTTCTGCTTCATCACGACCTCCTACCAGTATGTCGTCTACTATGATAGCACAATGACACCCAGAAAAAAATTACTCCATTGCACATTGAAAGACTTCACTTGCAGAGTTTATCCCAAATGGCATTCTCAAAAATCTGTATCTGCCAGAGTACTGAAAGTAGTGAATAATGATGATTTTTTTGTCAAGCTGAATTTGCCAAAATGAACTCTTTGCATCTAAGACAGAAACAATATTGGCATTTGGCATCAAGGCTTTAAATGCTTTGTTCAAATCTCATGCATCAATACATATTCTGATACCATCTGAGTTTTTCTTACGAGTTACCACCATGGAGGATACTCATTCATTTGGAGTTTCCACTAAACAAATCACACCTTGGCACACTATTTTATCTAACTTGACCTTACTCTGTCCTGCATGGCTATTGGAACTTTATGTGCTGGCCTGATAACTAGACTGACTTCTGGATCTAACTTCATGGAGTACACAACTGGAAACTTGCCTAGTTTGTCTTGCAATAGATCTGCATAGGTAGAAAAAATGTGATGGGCAAAAGTAGAGTAATGGTCTTTTAAGCTAACATGGTGGACTTCCTTATTAAATTAAATTAGTCCCATTTTCAAATTGTCTCTGAGCCCTAATAATGACTGGATGTGCCTCTTGACTACATAAAATAACAAGTCGCGGCTTTTTCCAGCAGAGCAACATGAAAGCACTACTAAGCCTTCAGTCTGAATTTCTTCACCTCCATAAGCAACACGCTTCACACACCTTGCCAAATTAAGCCTTTCATCATGACATACTCTAGCAAATATTTCTGCTGACATAACATTGCACTTGGAACCTCTATGAACTTTGAGCTCTATGGGTTTTTCATTTATCTGACCAGCACAAAATACTTCACTCTTTGCCCTTAAATCTACTGCATTTCATGAAGCACTGACACACCATTAACATAAAGAGTAAAACTGCCACTGTCTAACTCAGGGGTGTCCAACCTTTTCAGTTGCAAGGGCTGCATTGAGTCAGATGGCAAGTGAGGACCAAAAGAAAACAAAAAAAGGTCTCTCACGTAAACTGAAGAGCAAAAAAAAAAAAAAAAAAAAGGTCCTTGATACAGAAACACTGCAGTTGCGCATTCAACAGAAGTAGCTCCATATTTAGTGGTTTTTGATTGGCCCGTATACCGGCATACAAGCCAATCAAAACGCGCTAAACACAGAGCTACTTCTGTTTAATGCAGAACACAAGAAGCTCCGTGTTTAGCGATTTTTTGATTGGCCCGTATGCCAGGTATATGGGCTAATCAAAAAAAAAAGCTAAGCGGAGGCTGGCTGGGATTTCAACCGGCAGGGCGGGACTCGGGATCAGGCTGCTGATCTCGGGACAGTCCCGCCCAAATAGGGACGTCTGGCAACCCTGCGGACGAACAAAGTCGACCCCCTGGCTGTATTGTAGGTGCGCTCATGTATTCTTCTGTTTCTAGCTTTTGAATTGGTCCCTGAAATTATTCAAGACATGCTACATCTGGTCAGGCTGATCTGAAGATGAAAGAAGGTTCATCAGTGGTATTCTCAAACTAAGCACCCCTTTGGAAAGGCACATTTCTAGCTTTGGAGTCTGTCCCTGAAATATGGCATTGGCAATATTTCTTGCTTTTGCACAGCTGTCTGGTCAGGCTGGTCTGAAGAGGGCTGGTCTGAAGAGGAAAGAAGTTTCTTCAGTGGTGATGCTCAGCTTGCAGGAATGATGAGACTTTTACTTCTTAAAAAATTAACAATTTGTATTTTTGCATTTGTTTCACTGACTAACAGATGGTAGAACACGTTTAACTTTGGTTCACCCACTTACTATGGAGCCACAAAGAACATGGTAATATGCAACAACACACTCCAGTTTCACAAGGTAATCTCACACCTGCTTTTTTGCAGTTGCCTCTCCAATCTGCATGAGTGCACATTTCAGCTGATGACTTGCACAGATCCACTCGAGGCATAGCATCATCAGATAACACCTTTTTGTATTTCTTCCTTAGATTACTATAAATCTCCAACTTGAGGTTTTTCCAAATGTTTGCTGAAAATTTGGAAGGGGTCTTCCAGTGTTTGTTACATTTCTCAAATTTAAACAAATAATTGACTTTATTAGTAGTGGCAGTGTTTATTCGTGAAACCTGTTCACAAGGGTGCAGCCAGGCACAGACCTTCGCAGAATTCAAACTTATTGGTCCTAGTTCTTGTTATACTTGTGTCCATATCAGGAGGTTCAGGCTGTCAAGTCAGGATTGTTCTTTTGTGTAGTAGACAAACATTATGAGCATAACCTCTGTCACTTTATTCATTGAGTTATTGAATATTGTCTTATTCTTTTTATTGTTTATTATTAAATATATTTAAACCTTTTAATTGTGGCTGGTTTGTTTATTTAAGCTCTTACAGTACTTGACATTGTATACTCCAGTCCAATAGCCTTACTGTTGGTCACACTTGCCATTTATATAATAGTAACATCACACAGTAGGATTGGTCAACCCTTTGGTGTGGGCCATATAGTAGCCGATACGTAAGGATGGTTGATAGTGATTACTATCTTATAGTCTGGGCAGAAGAGGGCATAACTAGTGAACCTGTGCCAGCCTTCCCCAGGTGTGTGTCTGTGTTTTTATATAAATCAAATCAAATCTCAAAGTGTGTGTGTTATATAAATCAAATCTCAAAGTGTGTGTATTTGTATATAAATCAAATCTCAAAGTGTGAGTGTGTGTAAGTGTGTGTAAGTGTGTGTAAGTGTGTGGGGCGACATACACAAATCTCATCTCAGACATCAGCAATGCTTTCAGCCTATTTCTCATTTAGCTTGAGGATATCCCCTGTTGCTATACTACATGTGCTTAAGTGAAGGCCCAAATTTGCAGAGTGCCCAACGTGTGTGTGTGTCTACATATATCCTTAAGAGATGGAAAGGATCAAGGAAACAGGAAGCATAGCCTTAAAATTCACAAGTTTCCACATGGATAGAATTCACTAACTGACATCCAAGCCTAGGATATCTATTATCCAGTACTTTTTCACAAGAAAGTATACCAGAGTACCTACTTGGTATCCTTTGTAAAGACATCTGAACATTGGATAATAGCATAACAAAAGACTTTAACAGCTTTGAACAGGTAGAACAGGAATTTGGTGAGTTCATATTCACTGTAATGGTAAATCATGTTATAGTCTGGTAAATCTTAACTACTTGCTATGGAGTCCTGAAAAATGAAACTCAACTGAGGCATGGCATTTTCCAAAACAGAGATTCTGGACACTGAGGATCTAGCATAGGCCTGAAAGTCTGATATTTATGCATTTGTGAATTCATCTATTAATGTCATCAGTTTAGTAACCAAATTTCCTGCTAAGAATCTGTGTTAGAATAAAAAAAAAAATACTTTAAATGAGGCAGAAGTCAACCTCACTTGAGACAGGAGGAGGAAAACTATACTCTCTGTGGCATACGGGAAGAAGGCCTCTATGATCTCTGGCTGGGTCACCACAGTCTCTGACATCTATACCAGTTTGATGCTGTCTCCCTTAATGTATATCTTCTTTCACTTTTATGCTTTATGCTTTTTCGGTCATAGAAGACTCTCTGTTTTTCCCTTCTCTGTGGAAGATGATAGAGAGTATAATTTTCTTACAGATACCTCCCACAAATGTAAAGTCAGATGACCCCAACGTTAAGGGTACAAGGTTGCATTGTTCTTTAAATGACTTTATTTTCATGGGTCATCTGGACAGTATAATCTTTCAGAAAGCCACAGAATACAAATTGTAACCTTTAAGGAAGTAGCATCTCTTACAAAAACATCTAGGAATGTAATCAGCCAACAACTTGCTTGTAACAGTCACTGCAACCAGTAGAAAACAAACTGTCTTTATGAATCATAAATAGCTAAAATGGTCAGTTAAATAAGCAGCAAACTGATGGAATGACAAAGAATTTCACAGTAATAAAGATATGTGGTTATGCTCTCATTTACTGCCACAATTCCTGCTGATGACCACGTTGTGGAGAGGTAATCATGTGCCTTCAATGGGCATGCAATGAACTTTCACATCTGACCAGAACACGATTGCCCATCTATATATTATCCCATTCACCTCATGCTGATTCTACAGCAGTAATCATTGTACTGAACACCTAAGTACTTGCATTCACAGATTTCCAGGTCATGTGTATATTAAAAAAAAAACACCTCAATGGTGGAGTACGACAGACTGTACTTCTGCTTAACAGGGAAATTATCAGACACTTCATGTGGCAGATTGGGAGATAATGTTGTAAAAAGTAAAAATAGTTATACCATGAAGGACTCAAATAAGTGAGCTGAATAACCTTTCCAAAATCTTCTTTAATGTATAGATTACTACAACATACTTATAGGTTCATAGATTAGTACTAGGCTAGCTGCCCTTGTATGGGCCATTTTAAGCCTAGCCAATTATCCACTGTGAAAATCAAACCCTGCACCATTTTAGCTGTAAGGTAAACAGCTTAACCACCAACTAAGCCAACCTCCCATCAAAACACTCAGTAAAACCTGTCAAAGTAATTTGGAACATTAAACCACTTAACTGTGAATACTATATGAAATGAAAAGGGAGCACTTTCTTGAAGTTCTGTGAGTGGTCCTCTTTTCCAGGTTTGATTGTGATCCATTAAGGTTAAGCCAAAAGACAATGCACTGGCGATATAACTTTGAAGTTACATGCTTAATGAGAAAAAAGTGGAGATGTTTTCTCGGTTAAGCTGACTCTGCAACATACCCCTCAACTGTATCTCATTTTGCCTTATAAAAATTTCTTTTTCCACAAGGAAAGAGTTTACCATACATTCACAGTTAAGATTTTTAAGTAGACATCCAATTTAGTATTTTTTTTAAGAATGAATACTGTAAGCAAACAAAACATTTTAATCACAATGTAAGTTTCCTGGTCTAAACCCCTTAGCAAATGTATTTGTCTGTTCCCTGTCTGGGAGACTAGAGGTTGAGATTATGCTGTTCTGCTTGAATTTATTCCAATTTACTATTTGCATACAATTTTTTTCAAAATTTTGATAACACTACTTACAATAACATAATTTGTATTTTTTTGAACCAGAGTTCTACAGCTCAACACCCACGTTGCACATACTTGTATAGTAAGCTTGCTTTGCACCATAACATGTGACAGAGAATAGGTCCATTTTATGAAACTATCTTACATACACTTGCACTTTTCAAAAGCAACCAGTAACTGCAAGACGATGTGTATAGCACGTCAAATATACTACTTTAAAAAGAAAAAGAAGACTAAGAAACCCATTCATCGTGGGGCTCCAGCATCTGGGAACAAACCTTGCAAACTAAGGTTCATCATATCATAGCTGATCATTCCAAAATAAATACAGAAAGCTACTCACTATCTTTAAATCCTGAAGCCTGGTGAACACTCTGCAAAACTGTCAAAATCTCTCTTGCAGTCTGCTCTAGACACTGGACCACTTTTCTTATTTCCTCCCGAATTTCTTAGCTTACCTGGTGTAGTAGTCGGTGTAAAAATGACAAATCCCTCTCTCTCTCTCTCTGTCAGCTTTTCTTCGGCGCAATGGTCTCGTCTTCCTTCAGCTCTTCTTTGCCGCGAATACATCTATCGGCGCGAAAACGAACGGAAGGGTGCTTTTTGCACATGCGCACAACAGCTAAAGGACGCAAGTCAGCTCTTCTTTGCTGCGAATACATCTATCGTCACAAAAACTAACGGGAGGGTGCTTTGGCGCATGCGCACACCAGCGAAATGGCGCAAGCATTTAAAAAAAAACGGAAAAAAAGTAAAATTTTAATTTAAGGGTCACGGGCCGCATGGAAGAGGTCTGAGGGCCGCATGTGGCCCGCGGGCCGCGGGTTGGACACTACTGGTCTAACTGATTAACTCATTTCATAAAATGTTGCCTTTTGATTTACAAAATCTTTTGAAATTATTCCATTTATTACATTTGTGGTATTGTTGACCAAATGCTAAACATTTCTCCCTTTTAGATTCATGGCTTCACCCACGATTATGACATATGGCAATGAAACTAGGTTGAGGCCCACGCTTTGAGTTTGATGACTCAATCTTATGCTTCACTGAGACTGTGCAAACTCTGAAATGTGATAGAAAGTTCTGGGGTTTACCAGTGAGTGCTGCTGGGGTTACAGTTGCTGTCACATGCTTGGGCCTGTTTCTTTTAACTACGTGCTGCATACTATCAACATGAGATTTATCACTGTGCCTCCTAGAGGTGCTCTCATTTGTAAGCATATTTGTGTGCTTTTCTGTAAGCTCATATATCTGACAAATCTCACTGGCCTTATTCAATGTTAAATCACTGTCACAAAGCAAAATATTTTTGACAGCATCATCTTTAATACCACACAAAAGTCTGTCTTTTATCAAGTCATCCCTTAAGTCACCAAATCTACACATTTTAGCTTTCTCAGGTCAGTTATATATGGTGCAAAAGTTTTACCAGGCTTTTAATCCTTTGTGTAAAATAAGTGCCTTTCCATTGTAACATTTGTCTTGGGTGTACACATTTCTCTAAATTTACATTTTAAGCACTCTGGGTCCTCCCTTGACTCTGCCAGTATAGCAGTATAGGGGTTTTCCCCCCTCTCCTGTATAGATAGCAGGTGCATACACAAATGAACACTCCCTTTCTGTAGCTTCTGACCCAGCTGAATTAAGTAGAATAAATTCCTTTGTATGGTCATCCTTATCAAAAATGCAGCCTGTATGAAAATGTCGTATTCCTGTTCAAACACTCTCCAGTTCTCAGCAGTATTACTGTCAAACACAAATGCACTGGGTTTTCGAAATCCATCTGCCATGCCCACAAAGTATAGACAAACACACTGAAAATATGGCCCTTGTAATTATGTATGAACAAGCAGTTATGTGAGCTTGTAACAACATTCAAATGCACAATAAACTGTTCAAAATACTTTGCTTTGTGACGTGCTCTGTAATGGCTGTACTCAGCAAAATATGCCTTTTAATGGCTGTACTTCGTGAAATAGATTTACTGTAATACTGCACAAACATGCAAATGCTTTATACACTTCTGATAACTTGGATATCTTTGCTTAATATGAAAATATATGTTTTGCGAAAATGTGGTCGTTTCCCTATATTTTATTAGTTTTATGCAATTTGAACTTTGTTTCAAACATTTTCCATACCAGTTTGAATATTTTTATCACTATCATACATATCAGTTTATGCAAATATTATTTAGAACATTCTGTATGCCTCATTTCATATTTTATGAAAAAGAAATAGTGCTGAGCAAGTTTTAATATTTGAAATTCGTTTCTGACCTGTTTTGCAAAGTTTACACATTTTAGGATGATCCACTCTTGTATATTCCACAACCCTAAGCAAGTGCCTCTAGTCATTTTGACCAAGCCTTTTCTAGCTTCATGCCCTTTGGATATGCCACTTCTGACTCCATGTCCTTTAGATATACCTCTTCTGGCACCATGTCCTTTAGACATGCCACTTACACCACCATGTCGCTTGTTTATCTCTAACACATATAACAGGAAGGCTTTGGGTTTCGATTAGCTGCTTTAATACATAGAAACACATCAGGATAGATAGCAGCATCATTAAATACAAACAAACTAGTTAACAGACAGACCTTACATACATACATGTTTACATCTCAACAAACTAACTACAAAATGGCAGTCAGGGTCACACATACTCAGTATTTATACTCTTGTGCAAGCCCTTGGATAGCTTCTTAAAGGTATATACACATATATTGATCTACAGTCTCTTCCCACATATCCTTAGCTGCCATACTGGAATCATTTTAACTAAATCCTTCATTTTATCCTATCCCCATAAATATGGATATTACTGAAGCAATTCATGTGTGGGTACATATTTTACCACTATTGCCTTTGTTTTAAATCCCAAAAAGATTTAAAACTGTATCAAAATGTACCACAACACTCTAATGTCCTTTTCTGGTTTTGTCAGGCATAAAATAATATCATCTGCAAATGGAGACAGCTTTGCTTGACTACCATACCAATCATATCCTTGAATTTCTGAGTCCCTTATTTTCTTTGCCAGTGGTACTGAATATATTGCAAATAACAAGGGGGTAAGAGGACACTCCTGCCTGGTTCCTCTGCTCAAGCAGAAATTATCAGAGAGGAGTCCACCCACTTTAATTTTTGCTTCCAAAATCTCAAATATCCTAATCAACATTATAATATTATCAGAGAATGCAAATGTTTCCATTGCCCTGTTTATTAAGCCCCAGTTTACTGTGGCAACTGCTTTCTCTGCATCAAGATCCACCAACAACATTGTATAGAGAATCAAGTAGTATTAGACATTCAACAAATTCAAAATAAATATGACATTCCATCAGCAGACTGGTTGATACTACAAATCATATTATCATATGTTAAGGATCTTAATAGTAAAATTATTAATTCTCCTTATAAAACTAGTCCAAATTTGATAAGTCTAATATCTGAAGTTATTTACGACAATTATAATTGGATGAATCTAATTTCAAAATTATATAAAACATTGATAACATATAAAACTAACCCTAATGCAAGATATTGGAATTTCATAGCAAAAGGATGCTACACTAATCTATCAATTGAGAGTAAAACAAATCTTTTATGTTTTGTTAACATTTAATTTACAAGTATGGAACATGTTTACATGGAAATATATTCACAGGGCATTTATTACACCTGATAAACTAGCCAAATTCAGTTCACTTGATAAATCCATTTGTTGGAGATGTTCTTTAAACTGTAAAGCTGATTGGTCTCATATATTTTTTGATTGTATTAATATAAAAAAATTCTGGGAAGAAATTGCTATTTTTCTCCAAGCTATATTCACATATACTTTTTTAAGCAAATCTTTAGTCTTCTTAAATGTTAATGATACTATTGGAATGAATAAAAAAGATCTATACCTACTTTGGTCCATACTAGCTGTGGCAAGGAAATGTATAACTAGAAAGTGGAAGTCTTCACAAGAACCTACTCCGGAAGAATTCTTGAGATTGATGGAAGAAACAGCGACATTATAAATCAAGGTGAAGGAATCAAGAATTTCTCCTAAATCATGGACAAACAATCCTTGGGAAAAAAATGAACTCTTATTGAGACATTAAAAATGAACCCTAAATAATTAATGTGTAACTTTATACTTTATTAATTGAATATTATAAATTTTTGTTACTAATTTCATATATTTTATTGATTTTTGTTTCTCCTTTGTTCAGGTCAATTGTACATAGTGTATATAAAGGTTTATAGTACTTGTTTATTGATGATTGTATTGTTAAACATTATATTATTTGGAAAATAAAAAAGTATTTGAGGAAAAAAAAAAGACCCACCAACAACAGTGGTATTTTCTTGCATTTTGCTTCCTTCTAGATCATCAATGTTCTGTTAATGTTGTTGAATGCTTGCCTCCCTTCCACAAAACTGTATTGGTCAATATCGGTCAATATCTATCAATTTTGCATCACATTTTGGTTCCTTTAGCCATTATAGCCAAAAACACTTTATGATCATGATTTAGTATTGAAATGAGCCTGTATGAAACTGGATCTGATAGATCTTTACCCTCTTTAGGTATTACGGCTACCACCACTTTCTTCCTTGATGTTGGTACTTCTCCTCCTCCTCCTCTTAAATTACTGCTCTGATGCCCATTTCATTATGTACCACCACTGGGTCTATGGATCCTACCTCAGATCTGACTCAGCCATTTCTCCAGACTTAAGATCCAAGCCTCAAGCTCCTACTTCTCCCATAATGCCCCACTGCTTCTCTAACCACTCAGATCTTTTGTGCCACTTTTCAGCCCAGATGCGATTCCACAGCCTCAGCTTCAAGATAAGTGAATTTTTTTACTATAGTCTACATTGAGTTCTATCCCTTTCTTTCTTCACTTCTTTAGATATTTATCTTTGTTAAGTTAGCTTTTTGTGTGACCCCCTCCCTTTTTAGCTAGCTCTTATAAGAACTTCTTGCAGGCATTAGGGTTGTTTCCCACTCTCTGCGTTTTTCCGTAATAGTTCTCCTCTTTCTCTTTTTTCTTTCCCGAAAAAGAACTTTCCTGGTATTTTTTTGGTTTAGCTTTAGTGTTTAAATTAGTGTGTGTTTGTTTGATGTTCATCGTGCATACAGCTGCAGTCATCACACTTGGGTTATCCTGCCATCAGGCGGGTCCTCGGTCGGCCGAATTCTAAAGTCTAGATCCGGCGTCAGCTGTCGTCGCTTCTTCCCTGACGTCAGTGTGGCAGGGGTATAAAAGAGGCAGCCAACGCCATTTTCTTCAGTCTTTCTTGCCGCGCGGTGCCCGAAGCAGAAGCAGTTCGCAAGTGCCGGTCGACCAGCTCCTGAGATTTACGAAAAGTATTTCAGCAGAAGTTTTCTTTAAAGCTAAGTACCCCGTTAGGGAAACTTTTCTTGCCTCAGACCGATGTCAGATATAGTTAATAATTGCATTTCTTGTGGGAAGCAAATACTGCATAAGGATTTTCACTCTTACTGTATACCTTGCTTAGGGCCAGATCACGACGTCTCGGCCTGCCGTTTTTGTGCTAGGTTTAACAAGCACACTATTAAGCGCCGGGCAGAGTTCACCCTTCATTATTTTGGCAAAAAAATTAATTATATTATGTCGTCGGATATGCCGACGCCAGTTTTAGGCAAAAAACGCAAGGATAAAGACAGACATCCGCGGCCTGCACTGAGTACTGAGACCACGCTAAGGCCGACTACTGGTTCTCCGGTTCTCAGCGAGGTGCCTACGCAGCCCCTGACTACCGATGAAACTATTTTACCGGTGACTTCAGTACCCGAGGTTGCAGGTTCCTCGGTCCCCATTCCCACTGCGAATACCGACGCCACTCTTGGCGGAGAAACGAAAAGTTTAGCAAGGCCTGCCATTTCTGAAGGCGTTTTCAGGCCTACCACCTTATCTATTAAATCATTTACTACATCTAAAGCTCCAATGAAAATTAAAAAACAGGGTCCTCAAACCCCCTCTCAAGGTCCCATGCCTAAAAAACGGATGCTTAAAATGGCTGAGGATTTGATTTCAATCATCAGGGGTTCTCAACCCCCCTCAGACAAAAGAACCAGGATGGAGGAAGACTACCCTTCCTCAGATCAGGCATATATTACCTCAGGCCTTTCTGAGGACCTGGATTACGCCTATTCCCCTTTTGAAGACTCTGATGCTGAGGAGTCTATTCCCTCGGTCTCCCCCCCTGAGGACTACTCTTTTCGGGAAACCCTACATACATTGAGAGAACACTTCCCCTGGGAAGGCCAAGATTACTCAGATTCCAAGAAAAGGCTCAGGGAATTTCTGCTGCTTCCCCAGCATAGGCCCCTGGCTATTCCTCCTGTCTTAGATATTTTGGATGATGTGTACGCAGAAGCCAGTCTTAATCCAGACTCTTTACCTCCTGCCCCTGTTAAACCAGACAGATATTACCGGGTTCCTGATTCTCACCAGTTCCTTTATAAAAGCCCTACTGCTGACCCAGAAACTATTTCTCAGGGTCCCAAGGGGATTAAGGCCTCTACTGCTAAAAACCCTTTGCCTTCAGAGAGAGATTCCAGAGCATTAGAAAGGTGGGGGAAAAAGGTGTATACATCAGCCACTTTAACCATGAGGGCATTAAACTGTCAATTTCATATGTTAAAGTACCAGCAGTTCTTGCTATCTCAACTGAAAAGCAAAATGACACAAACAGAACAACCTGATTTGAAAGAGTTGCAGGATTTGTTGCATAGAGCAGAACAAGTGGGGAAACATACCTTACAGTGTGGTTTTGATGCTTTAGAGGCCTCATGCAGAGCTGCTGTCACGGGGTCTGTCATACGTAGACACACTTGGCTCAAAGAACAAACCTTACCAGATCATGTCAAAGCAAAATTATTAGATGCACCACTACAAAAAGATGTACTGTTCGGTGTTAAAGCTGAGGAGGTACTAAAGAAAATGGAGGAAAAAGCGAAATCTATGCAAACAGTTAAAGATTTCTTGCAGGTGCAGCCTCCACGCTTCAGCAGAAACTGGCCTTCAAAAAATTGGTCCTTTCCAGCCACGGACAGACCCCAAAGGGGTAGATACAGATGCCCAAGGGGTAGAGGACAACCTCAAGGATCTTACAGAGCTAGGCAATGGCAATCACCAGCCCCAAGAGGTGGAGAAGAAAGAACACAGTCATTTAGAAAACAGACGCAATGACTTTCCCCTATGCCTGCCAAACAAAGCTATAATGGCAGCACCTTTGGGTGAAAAACTGGCCTTATTTTCAAAAAACTGGCATATTGTTACAAAGGACAAATGGATTCTGGATGTTATAGACAGAGGCTACAGATTCCACTTTCACACCCTTCCAAAAATGAGGGGCATGCCAAACCTGCAACAAAATCAATGGGCAGAGGCACAAAAACAAATTTTCTATCTCATGGATATGAAAGCAATTCAAGAGGTACCTGCAAAAGAACAAGGTCAAGGTTTTTATTCAAGACTATTTCTGGTACCAAGGAAGGACAAAGACTGGAGACCCATCTTAGACCTATCTATTCTAAACACATATCTAGAGGTACCAAAATTCAAGATGCTCACATTACAGCAGCTTCTTCCCATGCTGGGCAAGGAGTCTTGGCTGGTAACGTTGGACCTCAAGGAGGCATACCTGCATGTCCCTGTCAGACAAGACTGCAGAAGATACCTCAGATTTCTTGCAGGTTCAACCCATTATCAATTCTCTGCATTGCCCTTTGGCTTATCTACTGCGCCCAGAGTGTTTACGAAATGCCTGGCATCAGTAATTGCTTTCTGCAGACAACGAGGAATACAAATCTACCCATATCTGGATGACTGCCTGATCCAAGCGGACAGCAAGGACACTCTGTTGCAGCATCTGTCATTTGTAATAAAGCTGTTAAATTGCCTGGGGTACACAGTAAGCAAAAAGAAATCAAAACTAATACCCTCTCAACAGATTACTTTCCTGGGTGCCAGCTTAAATACAACGGCCCAGATGGCTTACCTCACGCCAGACAAACAAGGGCAACTGTCTCAATACTTCAACAGAATGGCAACTTTAACCAGGCTAACTGCAAGGAAAATCCTGCAGGCTCTGGGGTTCATGGCATCTTGCATTCTACTAATACCATTTGCAAAGCTGCATATGAGGAAACTACAATGGTACCTAAAAAACTTATGGCCTCAACACAGACACAGCTTGGAAACAATTTTACCACTCATTCCATACCTTCAAAAGGAATTTTTGTGGTGGGCTCAAGCATGCCAAAGAAACACGGGTCTCCCTTTCTGTATACCACAAGCAAGGCAAGTCATCACAACAGACGCCTCAGACTACGCATGGGGAGCACACATGGTAGACCAGTGCATCCAGGGAAAATGGTCCCAAAAACAGATGCACCTACACATCAACCAAAAGGAGATGCTAGCTGTACAAAATGCTCTTATGACTTTCAGGGACCTACTGCAACTGGGCCAGCTATTGATAAGGGCAGACAACACCACAGTCATGTGGTACATAAACAAACAGGGAGGGACGCATTCATACACCCTGTGCAGGCAAGCTATGACCCTGTGGAACACAGCATTGGAATTACAAGTTCAACTACAGGCACAATTCCTGCCAGGGAAAGAAAACACTCTGGCAGACAACTTAAGCAGAAATATGACAGACCCTCACAAATGGAAGTTGCATCCTCAAGTCTTCTCAAAGATAACTCAAGCATGGGGACAGCCAGACATAGATCTATTTGCCTCCCACAGCAATTACCAATTGGAAAAATTCTGCTCAAGGACCTATCATCCACAGGCCTGGAAAGTGGACGCACTATCTTTCAGTTGGACAGCATTGACAGTCTACGCCTTCCCGCCTCTACCTCTACTGACCAAAGTCCTATTAAAAACCAGAGCAGAGAGGCCAAAAATGATTCTCATTGCTCCAGACTGGCCATGACAGCACTGGTATCCTCTCCTAAAGAACCTGCCATACTCACCACCATGGATCCTACCTCAAGTTCCTCTTCTGTTGTCACAGCACAACTACAAGATCCTTCACAGCCAGCTCAGAACTCTAAATTGAGCTGCATGGAAAATACCTTAATTTGCCAACAGACTCTCCTCTCCAAGGAGGTACAGGATGTCATCTTGGAGGCCAGGAGACCCTCTACTAGAAAAACCTACTCCGCCAAATGGAAACAATTTTGCTCCTGGAATCAAGCAAAGGGCCAGAATCCTTGGGTAATAAATATACCTCAGATTTTACAGTACCTAGCTGAGATGTTACACAGTGGCCCTTCCTTCTCTTCCATCAAGATCCACGCTTCAACAATTTCAGCACAATACAATACGGATCCTCCTTTATTCTCACATCCTCTATTAAGGCAGTTCCTCAGAGGGGCAAAAATATAAAACCCCCACGGAAACCACCAACTCCAGCTTGGGACCTCAACTTCGTATTGGAGAAGCTGACACTGCCTCCCTTTGAACCGGCCTCTTCAGCAGATCTACAATACTTGTCGTGGAAAACAGCTTTGCTTCTGGCTATTACCTCAGCACGCAGGGTTTCGAAGCTACAGGCCATCATGGCTGTGCAACCATTCATCATTTTCCATCAGGACAGGGTTTCCTTACGAACCAACCCTACCTTCATGCCAAAGGTAGTATCCAGTGTGGCTTTGAATCAGACTATTCATTTACCTACCTTTTATCCAAATCCCCAGAACAAAGGGGAGAGGCTACTCCACTCCTTGGACATTCACAGGCAACTTCGTTATTACTTGGACAGAACAAAGTCATTCAGGAAATCTGAGCAGCTCTTTGTGTCCTATGCTACAGGTGCTCAAGGAAAGGCTATTTCCAAACAGACTATTTCAAAATGGATAGCCCACTGCATACGCTTTTGTTATTCATTTCATGGAAAATCAGTGCCTGTATACATCAGATCCCACTCCACCAGGGCTACAACTACCTCAGCAGCTTTCCTCAGGGGGGTCCCTACCAAGGACATTCTGGAAGCAGCTACTTGGAGTTCAGTGCACACTTTCACCAAACACTACCATTTTCCACTATACTCAAAATCCAGAGCGGGCTTTGCCACAGCAGTCCTGCAGGGCATTCTAGCCCCTCCTAATTCAGCTTAGTGCCAGCCACCCTTACTTAGTTTTGGGATTCTACCCAAGTGTGATGACTGCAGCTGTATGCACAATGAACAAAGTACAGTTTTGTACCTACCATAAATGTAGATGTTCGAGTGCGCATACAGCTGCAGTCCAGGTTACCCTCCCTCCATCCCCTCTTAGGACAGAGCTTATGACAAACACCTTTAACATACAACCTATTTGGGGTATTCCTATATGGTGTATTTGCTTGCAACTACTGTTTTGATTTATCTACTTATGTATGTTTGCATAACATCATGTATTGCCTTCCTTTCTGGGGGCACCTGACATCTGGGGCAAGAAAAACTGAAGAAAATGGCGTCGGCTGCCTCTTTTATACCCCTGCCACACTGACGTCAGGGGAAGAAGTGACAGCAGCCGACGCCGGACCTAGACTTTGGAATTCGGCCGACCGAGGACCCGCCTGACAGCAGGATAACCCAAGTGTGATGACTGCAGCTGTATGCGCACTCGAACATCTACATTTATGGTAGGTACAAATCTGTACTTTTGTGTGTGTGTGTGTGGTACACTAACATTCCAGTAGGTCTGACAAACCTACATATGGGTTCTGACAAACACATGGGTTTCAAAAGGTGTGCCTCTTGTGGGCATAATATTTCCCAATCGGATAACCACAAGAGGTGCATGTATTGTGTCTTGGGCCAGGACTCTTGGAGGTCCAGTGTGGCAGCTGCGCTGCCTTCAATCCCCAAGCCCTTGCTGATTGGAGCAATAAGTTGATTTTTGAGAGGTCTCTTGCCAACTTCTGGAGCTCAAATTCTCACTTCTAAGTATGCCTCCTCCGCTGCCCCAGGGTCCACGTCTTATTTTAAGGAGAAGCACCAAAAGTTGTTGGATCCTTCTATGCCAAGTTATGATAAGCACATAACTTCAATTAAACAAAACCTTCCAGATCTTTTTTAGTTTTTTCCCTCCTAGCTTCCAAACTTCCACAGGAATACCATCTATTCTTGGGGACTTTCCTGTAGATTGGTTATACATCACCATTTTATCTCATCTCCTCCTCTCCTAACCATTAGTAATTGTGGCATATTTAAGTCTTCCATAAACATTTCCATTTGTACCGTTTCTTAATTTCCATATCTCTCTGCTTTATACAGACTTTCATAGAATTTCCAAAATATTGGTAATGCTTCTACAGGATCTCTTGTTATCTTCCTTGTTATAGGCTCCCTAAGCTTGGCTACAGCCCTTTCTACTTTCTGTTGCCTGAGTCATGCTAAATGTTTTTGTGCTCTAGAGTTAATATAAAAAAGAGTTGCTTAACAGCAGTCTTTCTAAATGCATGCATATTATCAAGGTAATCCCTTATTTTCTGTTTAGCATTCTGCAGATGCTCTGCAGTTGTTCCTTTCTTGTTCTGTGAGATTCCCCCAATTTTGCAATACTTTAAGAGTCCCTCGTTACTTCTTCACCATATCTCCATTTCTTTAATTTCCACCATATTTTAAACCCCACTTTAATTTTATCCTACTCCCTAGCTATATTTTCAGAAGAAATGTCTAGCTTTAATAGCTCCTGAATAATTTCCACTACCCATTCCTTAAATTCCTCTCTTTTCAACAGATAGGTGGGAAAGTGCCAGTGTCTCCTTTTTATTTCATTAACCTGTTTTTATTTGTTATTGTCACATGATCTGAAATAGTTATCAGGTGCATATCAAGACCTTCAGTTAAGTGCATATGTTCCTGTGAAATGTAAACTCTGTCTAGCTTAGCTCAGTTTTTGTATCTTGGGGAATAATTTGTAAATTCACTGCAAACTCTTAGTACTGAATTCAAATCTTCTGTGCCAAATATTTTCATAAATTTCTTCAAAAATCTAATCTCCTTTGTTATATTTTCCCTTCTGCCCCCCCCGACACACCTTCACTGCTGCAAATCAAATTGCAGTCCCCACCTATAAGTAATATTCCTTGCTGAAAGCTTATTATATCTCCCAGAATTTTCTTAAGCTCCATTATAGCAGTTTTAGGTGGACTATAAATATGTGCCAGTAGCCCCTTAGTATTACAAATTTACCATTATATTTTTTAATTTGTTTATCACTATTGGAGCTCCTCTTACAATTAATATAAGTACTCCTCTTTTCCTTTGTTCCAGGTATTCCATTGAATAGCCATCCTGAAAACTTTTCTTTATCAAATTCACATGGTCAGTTCTTTCCAAGTATGTTTCCTATAGCATAGTTATTTGCACTATACACTTTTTAATATAGTTCACTACTCTTTCTTTTTGTATTTATCTGTGGGACCATTGACATTTAAACAGATTACAGAAAGCATCATTGCATTGAGAAGTTATTATTCCCATCTTTTATGTATAACAGCTTTTTTATTGAATGTCTAGTTCCAGCTTTTGTGTTACATTCATACACTGTTTGGCAGGTTGATCTTTTATACAGTTGTTTCTTGTCATCTTGTCATATCCATTTGAGCTTATATCACCACTTAGAAAGCTTTTTGTTTTATTGAAACCCCGGAAAAAAAAACACACCACAATACCCCCTAAAACATATTAACAATAATACACAGAACTATGTACATCTTCAAATATTGAAGTTTTATCCTCCTAATAGGAACAAATGTTCCAAACTGGCAGCCACATTCACAGATGTGAGTTAACTTAAAAGAAAGGTTATCCATGCTAAGACACATGGTGCAGCCTGTGCTTCATCTAAGTGCTGTCTGATTTTGTCTTATCTTTATAGCTGTCCCACCTGAATAAACACTTGAATGCTTTCATAGAACATTATCTCCTAGCCATTTCTCTTTATCAGATTGTTTCCTGGACATGAGGACCAGATACAGAATTGCTACTAATTACGGGCTAGAAAAAACTTTATAATTTTCAATATTCTTTTTCATTTACTTGCTTTATCTTAAAAACTTTTTAACTAGATCAACCTAAGGGCTTTAATCCCGTTATTCCCCTATGCAAGAATGAGAAAAAGCACACTAATTTTTCTTTGTTCATGCTCTTTCAATCAGTCTATTTTTTTTACATAGCAGTGCCTACATTTCTGAGAACTGAACAAGGAGAAAGAGTGAAGAAAGGAGACAGGAAAAAGAAAAATAACGAGTACATTCTTACATTAATATCCCAATTATACTTAAAAATAACTGAGAAAATTTTACTTTATAGCATACAAAGAAAACCATGCACTACAAAAATAGTACCATTAAGAAAAAATGTTTTAGGTATAGTTTACTTTCTTCCTTCTCTTCCCTTTTCCAAACATTAATGACTTGAAGTAGGGCATATGCTTTAGAGTCCCTACACATTTAACAAAGTCTAGAAGAGTCCAGTATTTCCAGATTGTCTTGTTCTGTCATGTTTCACAAATATAATTATTACTTTGTATTCCCACATTTGTCAGTTACCAAGTTTACTGGTGTTATTCCTGTTCACCTCCATCTCCCAAATCCTGTGTCTGTTTCATTTCCATCGTATTCTCAATTCTACTAGTCAGTTCTTGTGTTTTTTCCTTCTCTCAAGCATTTTTCTTTGAAACATTGGAAAAGGTTTCACTGGCACAGTTTCTTTGCAGTCTTTATTACCAGAAGAACAAGAAGCAGAATCTCCCGTTTCAAGCTTACTTTTTTTGGACAAAATTTGCATTTCTTCTTTAGCATGTACATCATCAAAAAATGATTGTGTCCCTCCAGAGAAGAATATTTTGAAGATAGCTGGGTACAGCAGTTTGAATTTCACACTTGCTTCTCGACATTCCCTGAACAATGGAATAAATTTACTCCTCTTCTGTCTGGTGTACAATGAGTAATCATTCTCCACAAACACTCTGCTGTCTCCCACTTTTGTTCTGCCACACTTTTGTCAGAATCAACTCCTTCTGCTGGTAGGATTACATCTTTACTATTAAAGGTCTAGGTTGCTTTCTCATAGCCAGGTTTGGAGCATACACACAATGTACCCATTCAGTTAACAACTCCTGTTGTGGAGTACCAGTCCAGTTGCTTATTTGTGTTTTCATAAAATTAATATAGTCTGTTCCTTCCAGTTTGGTACAGCAGAAAATCTTAAGTTTTCCCTCTGTGCCCTGTCTTCTAATGCTATTATTTTTTGAAACAAATCTTCTTGAGCAGTCTCATATTCAGCCAGCCTTTTCTTCATTTCAACCTCTGATTTACCTGATCTGAGTATCTGTTTAAAGCTTCTTCCATTTTATTCAGTCGTTTGTTGTTTGAGTTGATGTACTCCATCAGTGTTTCATTTATTTTAATGAGGTCTTTGTGCAGTTGCCTTATACTTTCCTCGAGGTTACTGGAAGTCGTCTGGAGTTTGCCCTGCTTTTTACTGAACAGCTGCTGCACTTTTCCCAGTCAGTGTTTTTCCTCACCCTTTGTAGCTGATTTTCTTTCAAGTCTTCTGTATTTATTTATTATTCCTGGCATCCAGGTAGTGCACTTGTTAGCCAGTTACTGAAATGTACCCAGAAATATAACTTCACTGGCTTTCTCTGCTAAGTTTCTGTTTTCACACTGGGAGGGCTTGAATCAAACTGTTACTTGATGTGCAACCATATTGGAAGTCAAATGGGAGGATATCTTGACCTCAAAGTTGGCTTTGCTTGACCCAGTTAGGCCTCGTAGTTTGTCCATTTACTTTGATGAGAGAGTTTTTATATTTATAGGAATTACCCTTCCTGATTTGTGCTACATGTTTTCCATTTTGTTGTATATCCTGTTGACTTTGGGATGCCAACAGGACAGTTTGTTTCTGAGGCTAGTTCTGGTAGATGCAGCAGCATCTATGCAGCCATTGACATAGTCATACAGGGTTTCTAACAGCAATTTGGCATAGGCTGGAAAGTTCTCAAGTTTGGAGGGGCATTGAACATTGACAAACCACTTAGTAACAGGTAATTTGTCTTGGAATAGTTCCTAACTGTTACTGGTTTTAATGGGATTACAGAGTTGATTTTGATTTCAAAGGAGATGTCTTTATGGTTGGACTTTACCAGGGAGGATGAGACATTGGAGGGGGGGGGGGTGCAGCATGTTCTCACATTTGTGAGCAAGAGGTCCTGTATGTTGATTCCTGTAGTGGGTGTATTCACTGTTAGCTTATTGGTGTTTATATTTACAAACTCTAGGAATATTTGTTCCTGTAGATTTGAGGACATGCAGGATTTCCAGTCTGTAGAGTTTTTAAAACAAAAGGCTTTCTTAGACACACAAAACATCAAATAATCCAAAAGCAGCTGATCCTCTCATATCTGTGGTGAAATAAACCCCCTGAGACAGAAAGAATAGAAAATTATTTTGCTGGGATTGACTCTTCAAATAAAGTATTACATTGTTTTTTAAGCTCCAAGTTTTCAAGTTCCATTGCCTCACAGTCATTTAACATCAATCCTCTTGCTTGAACTAGCTTGAAAACCAGGAAAGGCTTCACCGGTTATCGCTCTGTCATCTTCATCTGTCTTGGCTCTGAAACCTGACCTTCACTCCTGGGTTTCTGTCTGTCAGGATTGCACTGCACCACTTCCTTATGGTGTGCAGCTTCTCCCAATGCCTGCTCTGTGTCCAGAAATGTTTCTGTGCTAGATGGAAAGTCTGTTTTCATCACTGCAGGGTATTTTAAGCAAGACATCTACTGCATCTTCCCTGCATTATATATGTGCCTGGTGACCAGGAAAACTCTTGATCCACAAATACCCTTTTATCCCCCACTGTCAACACCTATGTTTTCTTCCATAATGCTCCAGAATCTTTTTTTGTTTTTGACGGAAGGTCTACAGACTGATTATGGTCTGGGAAACCTACTGGCTCTGTCATTTGTTGTAAGTAACTCTGTGTGTCCTTTCAATAAGGATTTCTTCTTTAGGCAGTCCTGCACATCCAATGAGGTATTTGGCCATAAACTACTTACAATCATTTCCTTCTACTCACTCTGCTTTGTTCATAAAACAGAGATTCACTCTTCCTTGCCTGTCTTCAAGCTCTGACAGTTTTTCTGTGGTTTACTCTTGCAGTGCTGCTAATACTGCCAGTCTTACCTCATGTTCATTCTCTGTCATTGTCAGGCTAAGGATTTCCTCCTCCATGATTATTCAAAGCCCCTTCTATTTCCTCAAACCTTTTATTAGCCTTTTGTATATATCTGGTGATAGATTAATTTATTTTCTTCATTTCCTCATATATCATATCTCTTTTCTTGTTAAGTCCTCCCATGGTGCTCTCCCCTTTAGCCTCACCATCTACCGCATTGCCACAACTTTTCTCCATGCTGCTCTGTTGATTGCCCATGAAGCTGCTCCTAGAATTGTCCCAACACTGCTTTTTATTGCCAGGCCTCTTACCTCTCCACATGGACAGCCTTGCTGAAGGCTTCAGCTAATGTCTTTATGCTTAAAAGGGAAGAAAAGTATAGTTATTTTTAGAGGCAGGGAGAAATTGTGAACCCAACCACTCAGTCTTTCCCCATTTCAAAAGTTATACCCTTCATAATTTTATCTTATTTTTCAAGCCTGTTTACTTAAAAAACTGTCTACAGCTTAATCAAGGGTATTAATCTAAGCATCCATCCTTGCAAAAACAGGCAAAATACTATTTTAATTCTATATTTATCAGTACAATAACTCCCAACAGTATCAGCCCAAGATCAAGCTATATTAACTTTACCTTGCTTCTGACCAGCCTTTATCTTGTTACAGTATAAAGTACATCTTACAGCTAAAAATGCTTGATTTAACATGTTTAGCATATACAGCAGTCACTACATCATGAAAAACAAATTATACAAGTACTAATAATAAGAAAAACTGTTTTACTTACTGTTACATCTTCCTTGCCTTCAGTGCCTTTCTAAACATTAATGCCATAAAGAGAGGTGTGGGCTTTAAAGTTCTACCACAGTTTTAACAAAATCAACAAAATTCCAGCCTTTCTTAATCATGTTTTCTTGCAAGTCCGGACCTGCCACTCCCTGAGTCAACAGCTATGATCTCCCTGAAACTCATGCGCTGGAAAATGGGTGTTCCTGATAGTTATAACCTCAGCTATAGGAGTGTCTAAATTACAATCTCTGATGTGCAAAATACCTTTATTTACAATTCACAGGGATATAGTCACACTATGTACTAACCCCTCCTTTATGACCAAAGCCATGACAGATGTGGCCTTGAGTCAGGTTATCCACCTTCCAGCCCTTTTCCCAAACATTCAGAAGGGCGAATAAATTCTTCCATTCCACTAAAACAAACAGATCCATCTTTTATCGTAAATGTGTACACATCCAAAATACTCTCTAATTTTTCATTCTCATATCATAAGCACCCTCATACTCACATTCTTATGCTCTTATTTTTCCCTTCCTCTTGATATTGCTGTTCGTACTGCCCATATTTATCCCCTCAACCCATTTCCCCTCTTTTTTCTTTATTCATATTCTCAAGCCTTTAATAAACTACCCCCTGCTCTCCTCCCAGCTGCCCAGAAATAGTTGTAATCATTGTGCACATCATGGCTAGATGTACATAATCTAAATTAATAGCAAATTAATGTGTATGTTTTGATATTAAAAATCATTTCCATGATAGCTGCACAGTAGTTAATGGGTTGTTTAAAGTTCTCATAATAGGAAAATATAAACTCAGAAAAAAGCTAGTACAATTTATCAATTTTGGATAAAAAAAATCAGTTACTGGGAAGAAATTACATAGCCGATATGCCAGCAAAGAAGAAATTCAGAGAAAATGGAAAGGAAGAAAACACTCTGACTGAGAAAAATCTCACAGTTCGGCAAAAAGCAGGTCAGGTTTTAGCTTTGATGTAGGATATGTCTTCTGGTAATTTATTTATTTATTACTTTATTATTTTATCACTTAAAACATAGACAAACTTACATAAACAGAAAAGAAAAAATATTTTAACATTTTTCAATTTAAATGCAATATACATCACATATATTTTCTTTGCTACTGTCATCAGTCCAACATTACAAAAAATGTGCTGAATTCCTGCCTTCCCTTCAATTTTGTATGTGTTGTTCCCATAGTTTCCATTTACTTCTATTTAATTTGCACTGCTCCTTTTCTAAAGATCCATTTTCCAGTTCTTTTACAATATTCAGTACCTCAAATACAGTTGGTGTAGACCTTGATTTCCATTTTCTAGTAATTGCTTTTTTGGCAACCACCAGAATTAAATGTAATGAAACTTTGGTGTGTCTACGCAATTCAGATCCAGTATCCCAGCTCAAAAGAATGGTTTCCTTACTTACAGCCATTTGCTCACCCAATATTTCTAAAGGAGTAATCTGTAGAGAATTTTTAAAATCTGCCAACTCATTACATTCCCAAAACATATGTGTCTAGTTACCTGTTTTTTTTTTTCCTTCACACCTCCAACATTTGCTATCCTGCTATCCAAGCAAAGATCCTAAACCTTCTGGATTTGATTGCATACTTGGTAGTCACACATATATTGTCCCTTTGCTTATTGTAAATTGCTTTTTCCAGTCTTTTTTCCCAATCTTTTCTAACCTCCTCTGATTGATTCTTATAGTTATCTTGCAATATTTTATATGCTTTAATAATAACCCATTTTAACAACTGCTTCTGGTCTAGATTCAACTAAAAACTCTACCAGAGCAGCTCTTTCACTTAAAATCTCCTTATCCCTTTCTATTTGCCTGTACTCTGAGATCAAGTCCTGGTAAGGAAGGCAGTCTCTAGACTGCAGTCCAGATGTCTTCTTGGCCACATCCCACTCTATTTCCTTTCCTGCTTGAGTTATTTGCGCCCAATATCTTTGTTTCTTTGTCAGGTTTCTCCAGCAAAATCCACCCCCCTCTTGCTTATTTTCCATATGCCTACTTGTAGTCATCTTTAGTGGCAAAATATTTCTCCATTCTCATATTGGATGAGTTCTTAAAATACTTTCTGCTACTTTATGAATATAATATTCTGTATGGTTATTATTCTCCTTAAGGGTCTGCATACAAAACCCATCTCTTTCTCTATTTCTTCAAATTCCCCCTTGCTTCATCATCATCCCTTTCCCCTTTGAATTGCAGCTTTCTGCTTGTGTTATATACAAGAGCCTTAACTGTATAGCTCTACAAAAAACCTTCAAATCAGGTAAACCTAAACCACCTTGTTCTATTGGAAGGATCAACTTATTACACCACACTTAACTCTTGCCCTCTTTCTCTCCCAGATACATGTCTTCAATTCATTATTAACTGTCTACAACTTCTCCTCTGGTTGATAAAGCTATACTTGACCCTTATACATTACTGAAGGCACTAAAAACATTTTTACTACTTGTATTTTACTATACATATCCATAAATAAGAGTTTCCAGTTTCTTAATTTTTGTATTATCGTTTTAGTCTCTTCCCACTTATACTTAGCTGCTATAACAGAATCTTTTTTTAATCCATACTCATAAATACTTCATCTTATCATATCCCCATAAATATGGGTATTGCTTAACCAATTTGTGTGTGTGTACGTGGTTTACGGCTATAGCCTTTGTTTTATCTTCATTAATGTTATATCCCAAAAAGACTAAACTGTCTCAAAAATGATCTACAACACTGAGATGTCGATTTCTGGATTTATCAGGTACAAAATAATATTATCTGCAATTAAAGCCAACTTTTATTGATTACCATACCAATTATATCCTTGTATTTCCTGTATTCCCACTTTTCTTTACCAATGGCTCTAAATATAAAGAAAATAAAGGGGAAAGAGGACACACCTACCTGGTTCCTCTGTTTAAACACAGCTTATCTCAGAGGAACCCCCCCCTACCCACGCTTTAATTCTTGCCTCTGATCCTTCCCTTCATATATCCTCCTAATTAACCATATTATTGTATCAGGAATGCAAATGCTTCCAATGCCCTACTCACAAAATCCCACCTTACTCTGTCAAATGTTTTCTCTGCATCAAGACTCACCAACAACAGATGTATCCTCTTACATTCTGCTTCCCCTGGATCATCATTGTTCTGTTAATGTTTTTTGTTCTGTTAATGTTGTCAGATGTTTGCCTCCCCTCTACAAAACCATTCTGATCCATAATTATCAATTTTAGCAACACATTTACCATTCTTTAACTATTATAGACATAAACACTTTATAATCATGGTTTAAAATTGAAATGGGTCTATATGAAACTGGGTTTGAAGGGTCTTTCCCATCTTTATCCCCATGTTATTTCCTTGCCTTTAATCTTAACTGTTAGATGTTGAGGCTTGTCTGCCTCTAACTTTGGCATAATTAAGTCTTCAATAAACATTTCCATTTGTACTCTTTCTTTGTTTCCACATTTATCTGCTTTACATAATGTTTTTTTTTAAAAAATGCGGAATATCTGTAAAACCTCTATGGGATATCTGGTTATTTTCTTGCTATAGATTCCCTAGGTTTGGTGGCAACCCTTTCAGCATTCTGTTGCCTAAGTCACTGTGCTAAACATTTTGTGCTCTAGAGTTGTTATCAGAAATAGTTGTTTAACTGCAAAATTTCTGAACTCATGCATACTATCCAGATGCTTCCTTATTTTTCTCTTTAGCAGTCTGCATTTGCTCATCCTCTTGTTCTGGGAGATTCCCCTTATTCTGCAATACTTTAACCATTGTCGGTCCCTCTAATTAATTTCTATTACTTTTTAACCATATCTCATTTTCTTTTATTTTGACCGTTTTATACTCCATTTCATTTTATCCCAGTCAGTAGTTATAACTTCTGAAGATATTTATTTTATTTTATTTATTTATTTAACATTTGTTGACTGGGAATGTCCGACTAGGTTCCACAGATCCTGTTTTCAGCGGAGGCCCAGGGAGAAATGCTCCAGATGCATGTCTTTGGAATGTGGGAGGAAACCGGAGTACCCGGAGGAAACCCACGAGAACACAGGGAGAACATGCAAACTCCACACAGAAGGCACCCCAGCCAAGAATCGAACCAGAGAACCTCTTGCTGTGAGGCGTCAACATTAACCGCTGCACCACTGTGCACTGTGCACCATTTCTATCTTCCATAATAACTTGAGTAATTTCTACTACCCATTCCTTAAATTTCTTTGCTTTAACAGGTAGGTGGGAAAGTGCCATTGTCTTATTTGTACATCATTATCCTGCATTTGTATCTTAGTTTTTACTGGGGCTTCATCAGAAATAGCTATTGGATGTGTCTCAAAGCTTTCACTTAAATACACTTGTTCTTATGAAATATAATTTCTGTCTAGTCTAGCTCAGTTATTTTACCTTGGGTAATAATATGTAAATTCTGTCTGAGTTTCTACTACTGAATTTATATCTTTCATATCAAATATTTTCATAAATCACTTCAGAAATTTACCCTGTTTTGTTATATTGTCCATTGTAGGTCCCCCGGTTACATCCTCACTATTGCAAATCAAATTCCAATCCTCACCTATAAATAATATTCCCTGCTGAAATGTAATTATTTCTTCCAAAACTTTCTTAACCCATTACTGCCGAGTGATGCCTCCAGGTGCATCTGCAGTTAACTCCTACTGACGCCTCTAGGTGTCAAATATTGCTTGTTCATATTTGAATCAATAATTCCAAAACCATGCTATGTACAAGGTTTTAAAATATTTCATCTTAAAGCTTATGCAAACGCAACTGCATTAATATTTGACCTAAATCTAGGTAAGTAGATATTGTTATTTTTATGATATTAATTTATACAGATCATTTTCACTTTTTTCTAAATATCTCAACAACCAAGTAACATAGACATAACTCCTTACCCTCATATGAAAGCTCCCAGCTAGATGAATAAAAAGCTGCTGACAGTGTATGTGCATTTTGTGTGGTTGCTGAGATATTGTAAATTGTTTACAAAATATTACAAATATAACAGTTACTGTATTTACTGTGATTTATAAAATTCAGTTTAACACCTAGAACCTAAAAGTTTGTGTTGAAGACTTTTCCATTTAGACTCATGATTCCAGAGATATGAACCTTTGAAATGTGAGGACATAATTTGATTCTGTGAAAAAGCTTAGGCTCCACCACTGTAATCCTCCTCCCTTGCCAATAGCCTCCTTACTACCACAAATCTACCATTTTTGACTTTTTTCCTCAACTGTCACAGTTGGAGTCCTCTAGCAATTAGTATAATTACTCCCATTTTCCTCTGTCCCTGATATTCTGCTGAATATCCATTCTGAAATCCTCTCTTTGTAGATGCTAATTTCTTTCAAAATGTGTCTCCTGCAGAATTGCTATTTGCACATTGCAATTCTTAATATAATGCAATAATCTTTCCTTTTTATCTATACATGTAAGCCAGTTTATATTCAGGATAATATGGACAGCATACCCATCATGGTAAAAAAAAGTATTGTTCCCACCTATTATACATGACAGTTTTTGTATGTATTTCCAGCTTTTGTGTTACATGCATACACTAATGCTAGGCAGGCTGATCTTTTGTGCAGTTGATTCTTATCTCCATTTAAACCTATGTCACATTTTATCTCCATTTGAACCTATGTCACATTTTATCTCCATTTGAACCTATGTCACATTTTTCAAGACTTTTTGTTTTACTGAAAACCATCAAAATTAAATAAATACAAAACACCCCAACCCCTATTAACTTGGAACAAACACACTCAACTATGTACATCTTCAAAATATGAAGTTTAACCCTCCAGAAGGGAACAATTACCCCAAATTAACAGCTACACCTGCAAGCATTATCTAATCTACAATAAAGGTTATCCATGTTAAAGTGCATGTTACAGCCTGTGCTCCCACTTACACTGATTACTGTCTGTTCTTTTCTCATCTCTCTTCCCCTCCATAGTATGCTGTCAGAAAACATTACGTTTTAGTCGTAAGAAAAAAAATGTTCTGGCTATATTTAAATAAAACTAAATTGTACAGTATTAACTGCATTAAAGTATTAAGGCTGCTAGGGAGGCTCTTACTTTTTATTCACTTAACATAACTTCAAATTTATTTTTTCACTAAACTGCTTGCCATTGTATGTTTAAATTTTGCATTTTCCTCAGCAAAGAATACTCAGAATTTTCAAGATTAACTGCTTGCACATGTAGGCAGCTTGTCTCCATGGAAGTGTACTCAGCAATGAGTATCTGTAAATTTTACTCAGAAAAGAAAGCACAGCTGCCTTCAGCTACAGCCATCTCAACTCCACTGAACATTTGCCCTTGGAAAACAAACAAGTTATTATCTTTGCAGTTGTAAGAAGATTAGCATTTTAATGGCTTTCATCATTTTTTGTTGTTTGTAAAGCCTACATCCTTATAAAAACACCTGATGTGAAGTTGTTAAATCTCGCCGTTTATTCTCACTGATGGGTTCGGAGCCGATCCTTGGCTCTGACATGGCCGATAGCAAAGCTCAAGGTTTGCCAGTAGCTCGAGAACAAGCCCCTTATCCCACAATGCACTGCTGGAATTACCTCAGATCTAGTCTGCTGCAGCAAGAGAGATCTCAGTGATCCAGCTAGCTCGGACCATTTGTGATAGAAACAACAGCAAGTTCTTATAAAAAAATATTTCTTTTTGTTTTAGAGGATAGTTGTGTATTAGTGTTTAAATATTTGATGATAGTTTCTATAGTTCTGGATAGATAATGCCCAGCTGGCTAGTTGTTTTGTGTGGGCCTTTAGCCCTATTTAGACTTATTAATCTTCTTAGTCAGGGTGTTCTTGGTGGGCTTCTTTAGCCCTGTATCTGTAAATTATAATTGTTATAGATAGTGCCTGGATTGGGCTTAGTTACTGTCTTAAGTTTTTGCAGCATACTAGTTTGTTTTACCTTAACTATGTCGGATGACAAAGAAAAATCCCATCCTAAATCGGGATTCAAGAAATGCCCAGATTGTGGGCAGAAAATGTCCGTAACTGACAGACACATTCAATGTGTCTACTGTCTGGGGGCTAAACACCTCCAAGACACTTGCAGCATTTGCCATTCCTTTTCTTCAAGAGTCCTCTTGGAGAGAAGGAGAAAGCTAATAGACAGGGGATTGCTACAGCAATCTTTTTCTGAGGTGTTGAGTAGCCATGAGGGTACTAGCTCGTCCTCCAAATCCTCAAAATTGAAATCTTCAAACAAAGTGGCAAAAAAGACAAAAATTTCAGGAGGAGGGTCTTCGGTTCCACAGACCTCGGAACTGAGTGTACCTTTGATTTGGAGCCAGCTCTCAGTGTTGGAGCCGGTCTCTGAAATTCCTTCTTCTCCTCTGCTCCAGTCAACACCTTCATTGCATTCTGTTAAGTCCTCAGTCAGCCTTTCAGATTTGGACATGGATTGGCTAGTGCAGAAGCTTTTACAGGCACCTGGACTTGCCAAATTGTTGTTGGTCCTGACCAGCTTGTCGGTGCCAAAAACCATGGAACCGGATTTGTCTACTCCTCCTCCGAGCTATACTGGACTCTCAGAGCTGAAGGAAACTGAACCAATGATTTTCAAACCCTTGGAGCTGATACCCGCACCGGTGTTATCAGCTCCATCTACACGGATGTCCTCGGCGCTGACCGAGGACTCTAGGAGCTGATGCTCTCCCATCGGGTATGGGGAGGATAGTCGAATCGATTTGTCAGTGCCGACTCTTCCTCTCTGGGCTTCGGCTCGAATGAGCTCGGCTCCTACCTTGGGCTCGGAGCCCAGGGTTTCGGTGTGGGAGGATCGGACGGTACTCTCAAGTCCGTCCACTCCTTCTCATCTGAGCCATGGTGCCTTCGATGCTATGAGGAGAGTTTTGTCTCCAAAGACAACGTCAGCATTGGTTCAGCCTTCCCTCTCCCTTCAAGCTCCTGTGTCTGCTTCTTCATCTACCAGTCCCTCTAAGCGTAGAGACCCTGAGCCTCAAGTACCCCCACAGGGTGTCCCCTGCCCTTCTGAGACCTCCCCAGATCCCCCCATTGAGGAGGTGCCCAGGAAGAGACTGTGCAAGAGGAGGCACTTAGACTCCCCACAGGAGACTTTGACATCTGACACGGATTTGGATGAGTCAGAAGGGTCCCCTCGATCCCACTCTGAGGATATCTCCTTTGCAGAGATACTAGAGATCCTTAGTCAGAGGGGTGATTGGCAGTCCAAGACCCCTACTGAGGATGAGTCTGTGCTCTTGAAGGCTTTTGGGTCTCAACCTTCCACTTCTTGGGTGTCTCTGCCTTATGATGAGCTCATGGAATTGATCTCTTGTAAGGAGTGGGAGTCACCGGAGGCCATGGAACCTATTCCTCGTAAGCCCAATAAATTCATGTCTGCCCCAGTGGACAAGCCATTTTTGACAAAGGGAGTGTCTGTTGATGCCATGGTGGTAGCTGCAGCCACCAAAAAGGAAGTGTCTGAGACATCCACATCTATCCATCCTCCTAACAGAGATTCTAGGGTCATGGATAGATATGGGAAATGCATGTTTAGTTCAGTGACTTTTTCTCTGCGATCACTGAACTACTTAACCCACTTTATGAGACTACAAAGAGATCTCTTGAAAGAGCTAGGAGATACTCTCCAGGGTACAGTAGCTGCAGGGGTGGCTGATAAAGTCAACGCCCAGTTCGCTACCCTAAACTCAGTGGTAAATTCATCCATGCGTCTCATATCCTATGCAGCTGATGGTTCGAGTAGAGCCGCTAGTTCGGGCATTGCTCTTCGAAGACAAGCCTGGATGCATCTCTGTTCCTTTGCGGAACCCTTTAAGTCTTCCTTTATTAACACCCCATTCGATGGTTCATCACTGTTTGGGCCCAAAGTAAAGGAAACTTTAACCAGGTGTGAGCAGGAAGGCAAGACCTTATCTGCCATTGGAGTCCATTTTTCTACCCCTACTCGGCCCTACCCCAAGGGCCCTAGGGGAGGGAAAATGTGGTTCTGAAAAGCACAGGGAGCCTTTCAGGACACACATGGAGAAACCCCCTCTAGAGGCAGAGGAGGGGGTTATAATGGAAGATGCCACCCCTGCGGCAGAGGGGGTCCGCAGCAACAGGGTGACAGAGGTCAGTTCTCCAGTCAACCCTACCAGTGCCCCTGAAAGGGGGCCCAACTGTTCGGCTCTGGAGGCAGTCGGGGGTCGCTTGTCTTTGTACCCAGAAGCCTGGCTAAACATAACAGATACATGGGTACAAAGCATAATTTCCAGAGGATATTTCATACCGTTCTCTTCCCCTCCCATTCCTGTAAAGAGAATTTCAAATGTTCCACCCAATCTCAGGGAACAAGCAATCTTAGAGGTCCATAGATTGCTAGAAAAAAGAGTCATCCAACCAGTCCCAACAGACCAAGTTGGATTCGGAACTTACTCAAGATTCTTTTTGGTCCCAAAGAAAATGGGACTGGAGACCTATCTTGGGCCTCAGCAGACTCAACCAGTTCGTAAAGAAAGAGAAGTTCCGAATGGTCACACTTCAGTCCATTCATCCCTTCCTTGGGCGATTGGATGTGCTCCATAGATCTCAAGGACGTGTACTATCACATAAAGATGAACAGATGCTCCATAGGTTCATAGGTTGGTACTAGGCTATCAGCCCTAGGGCCTATACAAGCCTAGCCATAACAATTCCCTGGCTATTTCTTCCCACATTATTTACTTTCCTGGACCCCTGTCTAGCAGGGCGACTGACGTGATCCCTGGGGTGAATTTTCTTTCTCCCATCCAGTCGTCAAGGTTCCTCTTGAAGAGGTCCAAAGAGGCACTCTGCTTGACATGTATGGGCACTCCATTCCAGAGTCTGGGGAGTCTCTGGGTCAGGAACCTATCCCTCCAGCATGTTTTGTTTATTGTGATGACAAGGTTTAGATCCCTGGAGCGTGTAGCTCTGAGGGATTGGGATTTCTTTAAGTGTAGCATGTCCAACAGCTCTGGGTTTGACATGGCCTTGTATGTTAAGCAGAGATCGCCTCTGAGTCGACGATATGCGACAGAGTATAGCTGGAGTTTTTTAAGGCGGTCAGCGTAGGGCATCTGCTTTAGGCCTGTGATTCTTTTAGTGAGGTATTTCTGAGGCCTTTCCAGTTGTTGCAGATGTCTTGAGAGGTACATACCAAATGGGGTGTTGTATTCTATAATGGGTCTAATGAGGGATGAGTACAGTGGGACAATGACCTCCTTTTTTCTGGATGAAAAGCCCTTTGTGATGAGGTGTGCCACATAGCAGGATTTCCTGACTGTTGTGGCGATGTGGATATCGAAGGTGAGACCACTGTCCACCTGTGTCCCTAAGTCTCTTATCACACTTTCTGTGTTTAGTGTACTGCCACCTATATGGTAATTCATGGATACATGTTTTTTCCCAAAGGGGATAACAATACATTTCTTGGCATTGAGCTTGAGCCCATGGCTCTGGCACCAAGCATCTGTTTCTGTAAGGCCCTTTTGTAGAGTATCCACATCATTTGGGGATTCAATAATGGCTCCCAGTTTTCAGTCATCTGCAAACTTTGTTAGCCAGAGTCCCTTAGTGTTGACCTGTACTTCAGAGAAGTAGATGCCAAACAAGAGCAGCCCCAGGACTGAACCCTGAGGTACTCCACTTGTCACTTGTCTGGAGCTGGATTTGGAGTCAGCTACTTTTACAGTGTGGGTTCTATCAGTAAGCCATTTAGCAACCCATTGGGTGACATAGGGATTAATGCCCAACTTAGTAAGTTTATCTATGATTCCAGAGTGGGGGATGGTGTCAAAGGCCTTGGCAAGGTCTAGATAGGCTGTGTGGACCACCTTACCCTTGTCCATGGCTCTGGAGACTGATTCAAAGAAGTCAGTCAGGTTCAGGAGACAAGATCGTCCCTTCACAAACCCAAACTGGGTGGGGTCCAGTGTTTGAAGGTTGCCAATGTCTTTGTTTATAAGTTCCATGGCCTTGCAGATAAGGCTTGTCAGACTGATGGGACGGTAGTTTCCGGGATCCAAGGTGGATCCCCCCTTGTGGATTGGGATAACTGTAGCTCTGCACCACTCAGTGGGCACAAAACCTGAGGTGAGGCTATGGTTAAACATGACACTTAGGTGAGGTGCCAGTTCATATTGTAGTTCATGTAGTACACAGCCCGGGATGTCATCTGGTCCCATGGATGCTGTATTCTTGGCTTTAGATAGTGCGGTTTGTACCCGTGTGGGCGTTATTAATGGAAATTGGGGATCTTCCCCTATTGAGATGGGCCATTTACGGGGTCAGAGGGGTGAAGTTGGCACTGAATCAATCTGCCAGGATATTGGCAATATCCTTCAGATCAGTATATTTAATGCCATTCTGTTTTAGCTCAGAGCAGATCTGAGCATTGCCATTTAGATTCTTGACATAGTTATAGAATGCTTTGTGGTTGTCTTTGGAATCTTTGGCAATTTTATTTTCGTGACTAGCTTTGGAGGATTTTATGAGGCATCTCAGTTTCTTACTGAGGCTAGTAAGGGAGTTTTTTGCATCCTGGGATTTTCCTCTTTTCTGCAAAAGTTTCTTCCTTTTGTTGTAAAGTTTGTTTATGGCAGGGGACCACCAGATTGGCTTCCTTTTTTGGATGAGAGCATTTTGGTTCTATTTGGGATGGCACGATTCATGCATGAGTGGATGTGCTCATACAGTGCCTTAGTGTAGGATTCAGCAGTTGAACTTTCAGTTCCTGTCTGCGTGGGTGTCATGAAGTTTGTCACTTCTGACTTGAGTAGCATGAAGTTGGCTTTGGAAAAGTTTTTTATGGTGGTTTCTTTACTGGGGGGTGGGGGTGGGATGTGGATGTTAAGGGTGATTAGCTTATGGTCAGACCTGACTAACGAGGGGGTGACCATAGGTATGGAGCATTGATTTCCCATGTTGGTAATGACCAGGTCTAAGATACTGGAGCCCCTGGTGGGACTATGGATTAGTTGATCCAGGGCATTGGAATTTATGAATTCCAAGAACCATTGCGCAAAGGTGTTGGGACATGAGTAGTTTTCCCAGTTAATGGCAGGGTAGTTAAAATCACCCAGTATTTGGGTGTTTGGTTCTATCTTAATATTCTCCATTATGTTTAGAAAGGTGTAGTGAGAATCTTGGGGTATGGTGGGGGATCTGTAGCAAGCTACAATTTGGATTGCAGTCTTACCTAGTGTTAGTTGCACTTGGAGAATTTCAGACACATTGTGTTGGCCAACTAGCCTGGTGGTGTGAATATCCTTGGTGAATATTGACACTCCTCCACCTTTAGTGTTTCGGTCCTGGTTTGGTGGCCGTAAAGTGTGGTAAGAGTTGTAGCCTGGTATTGCAGGGGTGCTCTCTGGAGCCTTGAACCAGGTCTCAGTTACTGCACAGATATCGATGTTCTCCATTTTTAGGAGTGCCTCGAGAGAGTGCATTTTGAGGTTTAGACTTCTAGCATTGAGTAGCATTACCTTCAGATTTTGCATGCTTGTACCTGTTACAGTGGTGGTTTTGTCCTTTAAAGTTTGCCTAAAAAAGGCACTATAGGGGTGGCAAGAGCCTTAGCCAGTAACCTGAATCCCAGGGGCGACAGGTGCAGACCATCTCTGGCAAAGCATCATGGTCTGTTAATCATGTTGTCCCAGACAGACAGATACTGGATCCCCTTTGAATGACACCATAAGCTTAGCCAATTGTTGAAGTCAATCATGTTATCCTTATATTGTGGTATCATTCTGGGCGAAGGCAGGATGCTACTCAGGGCTAGGGTCATACCTGCCTGGGCCACATGATCCGAGAGCTCTTCCATGTCTCTTTCCATGTAGTTCAGGGAGGTACGTCTCAAGTCATTCACTCCAACATGGACAATGACAGAGTCATTTGTGCTTGTTGTGGAGTGACTTGAGTGCATGCATTATGTGGCAGATCCTGGCACCCGACAGGCAGCTGACTGTAATTTTCTCCTTATTCAACCTGGTGAGAGGGACATCAGTGTGCCGGACTATAGAGTCACCTATGACTAAAGTGTTAGGTACATTGTCTTGCCTTAGGGGCTGTTGCTGGGTGGCACACTGGTGTTGTGAACTATGTGACACATTGGTTGTGATTGGTGTTTGTTTGCATTTCAGCTTCAGAGGTCTTTGTTGCTTGGGCAGGTTACAGTTAAGGGCCTCTGCATATGTGGATTTAGTGTTGCTATATGTGGGTGTTGGTGGTGCGGGTTTAGAAGGGCTATGTGTTGCTTGAGGTGTAGTGTGGGTGTTAACCTTCTCCTCTTGACTGTTTAGCACAATCTTGGGTGGAGAGAGCTTTGCTTCCATTTTGGCTATGTAAGTGCATCTCTCACAGGTTGTAGTGTTGGGTGGTAGGAGGAGAGGGTTGTCTGTATACATGAAGCAATTTCTGCATTGCCCCAGTATGCCCAGATTCACCAGGTGGACAGGAGAAATCACTGGAAGCTGACCCTTGGACATGCCTGGTTTGGGGCTTTTTTTTTTTTCTTTGTAAAGTATAGGAGCTGTTTCCTTAGCAAGGTACTTTGCAATTATAGGCTGTTTACTGCCTACTAATTTTTCCTTGTTAACAAGGAGAGTTCAGTGTTTGTATGAGTTTAAGGCTTCCTAGTGCTTTCCAGCAGGTATTAGAGAAAGTGCTAGTCACAGGGATGCTTAAAGGTAAGATTGAAAAGAATGCACTCTGCAGTGTGCACTAGAGAAGTTAGATGTGAAAGTAGGTAACTTGAGTTTTACCTGTTTAAAAAGTTAAGGTTTAGTGGAGAGTTACCATTTTTAAAACAGCAAGATGGATTGAAGGGGTGGTCACTTTTGTATTTTGGTACTATGAAATACTGTAGGATGGCCAATAAATTAAAATAATTGAAGGGTGGGATTTCAAAATGATGATTTTGTGATTACTCACATAAGCCAGTGAAAGTAGAGAGAAATGAGATATATGGTCAGATTAACATAAGAGGCGAGCAACTAGAAAGACAGTGGTATTTAACAAGACAACTTAAATGGGTGGGATGGCAGGAAAAATTCTGCCTGACTCAGAACAGAGAGCTGTGGTCTCTTTTGAAGTTTTAATATGCTGTTAAAACAGAATGCAAGCAAAACACAAGGTAAAGAAAACAAACTACAGTATTCAAAATATAGAAAGGCAATACAGTAATACAAAAAATAAAAGCAAACTAACCTTTCCTTCACAGCAAAGTGTAGCAGAGTCTGGATGAGCCTTTCTGGTAAAGCCAGAGATCATCTGCGTTTCCGGCTGGGAGCCAATCATTACCAGTTTCGAGCCCTGCCCTTTGGTCTCACTACAGCCCCCAGAGTGTTCACCAAATGAACACTGCATAACTGTGGCATCCTCTAAATAACTGGCATCCTCTAAAGTACCTCAGTCTAGATGATGCAGTTGAATTTTTTAATACTACCTTCCTGAACATCCTTAATTACCATGCTCCCATAAGATTCTCCAGAACCAAAGCACAACCCTCCCCATGGCTACAGAAAACCACTAAGTCAGAAATGAAAAACAGGGATAAAGCCTGGGAGCACTGGCGCAAAACCAAAACCCCCTCAG
Organism: Protopterus annectens; assembly: GCF_019279795.1. Classification (NCBI taxonomy): domain Eukaryota; kingdom Metazoa; phylum Chordata; order Ceratodontiformes; family Protopteridae; genus Protopterus; species Protopterus annectens. The sequence goes on along the minus strand of NC_056734.1, from coordinate 124,875,089 downwards.
CTAGACAGAAATTCCTAGAACTATGCAATAGAGTCAAAAAGCTGATAAAACAGGACAAATCCCAATACTACCAGTCTGCCCTAGACTCCTCACAACACAGCCCCAAACAATTCTGGTCCTCCATAAACTCCATCCTCCACCCAGGTAAAGTCAGTACCCCCCCTCCTAACATCCCTCACTCCTCAGAAAATATTGCTTCCTCATTCAACACACACTTCACCCAAACCATACTATCACTAGCTAAACAACACAACCCCCTCCCCTCCAACCCACACCTTCAACTAGTAATCTCCCCACTGCCTTCTCTTTTTCTCCTGTACCTACCTCCAACATAAAAAAAACTCTTAACTAAACTTAAACCCACCAAATTAACAGCAGACAGCCTCCCAAGTGAATACCTACAAATTGCAGCTGATGCTCTGGCCTACCCAGTATCCATCTTGATTAACCGATCTCTATCAGAAAGTTACGTTCCCACACTGTGGAAAGTATCACATATAATTCCCCTCCACAGAACTAACCAATTACCGCCCCATAGCTATTCTCTCTCCACTCTTCAAAATACTAGAGAGATGCATACACTCTCAGGTCTCAGACTACCTCCTTACTAACAACCTCCTTTCCAGTACTCAGCATGGTTTCCGACCAAACCATAGCACCACCACTGCCTTACTCTCCTTTACTAACACTATCCTTCAGCATAAAAACAATGGCTATCTCTCCTCTGCTACTTTCCTAGACCTATCTAAAGCATTTGACATGGTCCCACACAAACAACTTATCTCTGTCCTCAATAACCTATCCTTCTCACAATCGGTCACCAACTGGTTTCAGAGTTACCTGTCTGACCGCCAACAATCTGTTGTATGGCAGAATGACATATCTCCCCAACTACCTGTCTCCATAGGGGTTCCCCAAAGATCCATCCTTGGACCCCTACTCTTCTCGGTTTACACCAATAATCTAGCCTCTGCCACCAAACATGGCACACTCATACAATACGCAGATGACTCGACCATCATCTGCTCAGCCTAGTCCCTACCAAAACTGCAAAAAGTCACACAGGAAGCCTTTTCCTCTGTTGAAACATGGTTATCCGATGCCCGATTAATACTCAACCCAAACAAAACTAAACTACTCATCTTCCAACCCACCAAACATACTCAAAACATCTCTCACTTTAACATCACGGCAAAAGACAACACCACTATATACCCAACTGAACATACCAAATTGCTAGGAGTGGAAATAGACAAACTAAAATTTGACATTCACATATCCGTGACTATAAAAAAAGTCCACAAAAAACTAGGAGCATTATACAGAAATAAGCAATTTCTCACCAAAGCAGCAAAGATTTCAATAGAAAATTCCCACCTTATCTCCACCCTACTTTATGCCTCTCCAATATATACCAACCTAAGGCAATGTGATCTAAACAAGCTAGAGACATGCTACAACAAAATCGCCAAATTCGCCACAGGGGCATCCTACTGTAGTCACCACTGTCTCTCACTTGCTGAACTGGGCTGGCTTGAACTCCCTCACCTCCTTCAATGGTATCAACTCTCACTCACCCACAAACTAGTAAACCATCCACTAAATGTCCCATCCCTCCAGAATCTACTCCAACCCTATCGCACCACCAGACCACTAAGATCCAGCAGCAAAAATCACTTGCAGATCACTAAAGCCAATAACTCTGCTGGTGAAGCACTATTCTCTTGTGCCATAGCCAAATTATGGAACTCACTCCCACCCACAATTACCTCCATACCATCATGCACCCACTTCAAAACTTCACTAAAAGCACAACTAAAAACATGCTGGTTATGCCCTTGCAATTCCCACTCTAATATCATCCACCCCATCCAACCACTACCTTTCTTTCCACTCCACTAATTACATTGATTATAGCAAGCCAGATGCTCATAAGCCATTACTTATTATACAGCACAAACTTCTTCTTCTTGTAACATTTGTTAATGTCTGGTATGCACTTCACAGATAAAGATTCTAGTTGCCTACTGATGTACTATGTTCTTCATCTGTAAATATGTTGTAAGTAATTGCTATGTAAATTGTTAATCACTATGTAATCCAATGTAAGTACTGTCTGTTTATTTCAACTGTGGAGCTTTTCTCCCCAGGCCTCCGCTGAAAATGGACCTACGTCCAGTCGGACAGGACAGTCAACAAATTTAAATAAATAAATAAAAATAAATAAATAAATGCATGGCAGTGGTCACGGCAAACTGAGACATCTAGGATTCCAGGTGTTTCCATACCTAGACGATTGGCTCCTCACCGCTACCACCAGGCATCAATTGACTCAGGCAACACAATACACTCTGACACTCTGCCATCAATTAGGCATTACAATCAGCTTCGAAAAGTCTGCTTTATTGCCATCGCAGCATACCGTTTTTATAGGAGCAGAGTTAGATACCTCAACTACAACTCTACGTCTTCCTATCAAAAGAGTCTCACTTCTCCATCAACACGTCAACTCACTGGTGTTAAAGAACAAAGCTACAGCAGCAGCAGAGGTCTTGAAGGTGCTAGGTTTGATGGTGGCAGCAATCCTGGCTATACCACTCGCAAGGATGCATATGCAAATTCTTCAATGGCCCCTCTTTACATAGTGGCAGTACCAGAAACTACCGATGCACCACATGATTCTCATCACGGATTCTTGTAAGAGAAACCTTCGGTGGTGGTTGACTTCTCTTCATGTCACAATAGGAAGACCCTTTGTCCCCCCCCCAGTAGCCACTGTGACCACAGACGCTTCCCTGATAGGGTGGGGGGGCATTTTCAGGGAAAGACTGCCCAAGGCACATGGACAGAGCAAAAATCACATCCACACATCAATGTTCTAGAGTTGAGAGCGGTACTTCTGGCTTTGCAGTACTTTCAGGACTCTCTCCCTCTAGGGACAATTGCAATTCAGACGGACAACATGTCAGTAGTCTGGTACTTGAACAAGCAAGGTGGAACTAAGTCTTACCTCCTTTGTCGAGAAGCCCTCAGGGTCTGGCAATGGCCTGTGTCATCCCAGCGTTTTCTGTTAGCAATGCACATCCCAGGGAAATCCAACGTGATAGTGGACAAGCTAAGCAGGGTGACATTATTCCCTCATGAGTGGTCTCTCATACAACAGGTTGCGGAGTTGATTTTCCGCAATTGGGACCAGCCTTGCTGCGACCTCTTTGCCAGCCACATCAATTCAAAATGCAGAAGCTACTTTTCCCTAATACCAACTCCCGGTCATCCTCCGAGAGATGCACTTTTACACGATTGGCCCCCGGGTCTCTTTTATGCATTTTCACCCTTCCCATTGATACCCAGATTTTTACAGAAAGCAAAATCACTGGGAAAGACTGTTATTCTCATAGCCCCCAACTGGCCTCGACAGATTTGTTTCCCATTTCTCCACCATCATCTGTTGGAAGATCCATGGATCCTGAACCCAGTTCCGGACCTTCTGACACACCTGTCAGGGGGATCTCCATCCTTCACTGCAGTCCCTGAAACTGACTGCTTGGCTAATCCACTTCCCCTAATTGCCAGTCTCCATTCAATTTCAGAAGATACAAGACAAATTTTCTTGTCTTCTCACAAGCCATCTACCAGGAAATTATATGGCAGTAAATGGAAAAGGTTCTCAATTTAGGCCAACACGCAGAACATTGACCCTTTCCGAGCTCCGCTATCATCTATTTTAGAATTCTTGACAAAGATTTTTAAGGAAGGGGCAGCAGCTGCTACAGTTTGAGTCCAGCTAGCAGCCATCTCAAATTTTCACCTTGGGTTTGGTGGCTCAAATGTTATGGGCCATAAATTATCTAAGACTTTTCTTAAAGGCATTCTTCACATGAGACCTCCTATCAAAATTCCCTATTCTCCTTGGAATTTAAACTTTATGCTGTCTCAAATCATTCTTCCCCCCTTTGAACCAGCATCTTCTTGTGATCTCAAATATTTATCCTGGAAAACTATTTTTCGTGTGGCCATTACTTCTGCCCCCAGAGTGTCAGAACTTCAAGCATTATCTATCAGACCACCTTACATGATTTTCCATGCTGATAGAGTATCTCTCAGAACAAACCCCTCATTTTTACCTAAAGTCTGTTCTGAATCAAATATCAATCAGGTCATTGAGCTGCCAGTCTTTTTTCCCAACCACTCTAGCAAATTGGAATACGTGCTGCACAAACTTGATGTACACAGACAGCTCAGATTTTATCTTGACAGAACTAAGGATATTAGAAAATCAGATCAACTTTTTGTATCCTTCTCAGAAGCCAGAAAAGGCAATCCAGTGGCTAAAACAACCTTATCTAAATGGTTATCTGATTGTATATCCTTTGTTTATGAGAATGTGAGCATGCCATTAACACACAAACCTAAGGCTCATTCTACCAGAGCCGTCTCTATGTCTTCTGCTTTTCAAGCTAAATTGCCCTTTGACAATATTTTCACTGCAGCCACTTGGTCTAAGCCTCATAATTTTATCATGCATTACAAAGTAGATAAGGCTTCAAGGGACAGGTCTTCCTTTGGTTCCATGGTACTGAAGAACATACTTCCATGAGCCACCCAAGATTGAGGGTGCTAGGGACGCTACCCATCAGTGAGAATGAATGGCGAAATTTAACAACTTCACATAAAGAAGTTATGTACTTACCATAACGTTCCATGTGAGTTGTTTATCTCACCTTTATTCTCACGTCCCTCCCCCCTCCTGGCTGACTGTTGACTTAGAGGCTAGTACCATCCTGGTTATTCAATATTTCTTCTTTCCCTTTGGGAAGTGTTCTGGATAGTAATAAATAAAATGGTATGTATATTTATATATACTGTTACTTGCAGCAAACAAGATCTGAGGTAATTCCAGCAGTGCTTTGTGGGATAAGGGGCTTGGTCTCGAGCTACTGGCAAGCCTTGAGTTTGCTATTGGCCGTGTCGGAGCCGAGGATCAGCTCTGAACCCATCAGTGAGAATAAAGGTGAGATAAACAACTCACATGGAATGTTATGGTAAGTACATAACTTCTTTTTTATAGTTGAAGCCAAGGGTAATAATCTTGACATTCTCACTTGTAGAATTAAAAAAAGAAAATAACCTAATTTTGCATATAATATAATCAGTGCACTTTTACACCCCACTCCAGCAGCTCAAGAACCCAGCAAATGAACATTACATTTGCTTTTGTCCAGCCTTTTTTCCTCCTGTTATACTGCAAAACTTCCTCCTGCAACTAAAAAAATGACTTGTTTACTTTAATATCTTTAACACATACAAAAGTCACTGAAGACACTCTCCCCACATTTAAAATAATCACAACTACACATAACTGTTTTACTCGATATGATATGCAGCTTATCTCATGAAATGTTTTATACAAATACTAAAAAGAGCAAAAATTGTTTTTCTTAACAATTAGTTTTCCCCCTTTTGGTGTCATTCTATACATTATAATATAAAGTGGGATACATGCTTTACAGTCCACCCAAAAGTTTAACAAAGTCAACAAAAGTCTAATATTTTTCAGCAAAACCACATTTCATAAATGTGATAAGATGCTTTACAGCCTTCCATTTATTAACTAATTTCACAGTTTTTAGTCTTCTTCCTGTTCATCTTCATCTCCCAATACCAGACTCATTCAAGTCCAAGGTACTTATTCTTCTAGAAAACTCCTGCTCCTGTACTTTTTTCTGTCTCTCAAGCATTTTCTTTTGGATTGAGGCAGCCAGGCAGTATACGAACCATAAAACTTTTATTACATAAAATAAAAATGGTAAGCACTTTCACTGTGAGCTTCTTCAGACCGGTAAAAGCATTTTAATCAAACAAAGACATTTAAATATAATTAGTCAACCAATAGAATTCAGAGAATCAGTTTCAAATGTAAGTCCAAAATTTAAAGGCATATGACATCCTTATTTAAACTTGCCTCTATTATTGTAGCTAGGTTGTCATAAAATAGCAGCTTTTAACTACAAACTTATTATAAACCAGGCTTCTATAAATGTTAAAAATTTGTATAATAAGATCGTCATATAAATAAAAGCACCTAGCAATAAATATATCTAAGCATAAGATATGACCTCTGATTTTTTTTTTAAATACATACTAATAAACAAAGTGAGACTAACCCTTAGATATGTATGTATACTTCTCAGTCTTCTAGATTTAAGTGTAGGTTTTAGGGATGCCCTATCTTTCAGGCCTCTACCCCTGTCTGCTCTCAGTTTGAGTATCCACTTGACCTCTCTACCTTCTGTCATATTTCTAATGTCACCTTTTCATAGGCTAGGCACATTAATATCTATCACCATAAATTTAAATGCATGATAATTTCCTTGCAATAAGGTATGCTTGGATAGGGCACTGTTATTAGAACATATTCTAGTACTATATAGGTGTTCCCTTGTTCTATCTTTCAATGCTCTATCCATTTTTCCTACACAGAATGAGTGACAAAGAAAACATTCAGCTAAATAAACCACATGTGATGTTTCACAGGAGGCAGAGATGTTAAAATTAAAATTCTGGTCAGTGTCTGGATGCTTAAAACTCTCACTACTATTAATAAGCATAGGAAATGATCATACATTTACATTTATGGTGATAGATATTGATGTACCTAGCCTATGAGAAGGTGACATTAGTAACATGACAGAAGGTAGAGAGATCAAGTAGATACTCAGAGTAGTCTCACTTTGTTTATTAGTATGTATTTTTTTTTAATTTTTAGATGTCATCATATCTTATGTTTAGATATATTTATTGCTAGGTGTTTTTATTTATATGAAAATCTTATTATACAAATTTTTAACATTTATAGAAGGCTGTTTTGTAATAAGTTTGTAGTTAAAAGCTGCTATTTTATGACAGCCTAGCTACAATGATAGAGGCAAGTTTAAGTAAGGATGGTATATGCCTTTAAAATTTGGACTTACATTTGAAACTGATTCTCTGAATTCTATTAGCTGACTAATTATATTTAAATGTCTTTGATTAAGATGCTTTTACTGGTCTGAAGAAGCTCACAGCAAAAGCACTTACCTTTTTTATTTTATGTAATAAAAGTTTTATGATTCATATACTGCCTGGCTGCCTCACTGCTATTCTGTGTGTTGGATTATTTAGATTTATAATTTTAAGCAGTGGAACACTTATCCTGTGGAGAGCTACCTGGATATTTGTTATTTTCTTTTGGAACTTTGGAAAAGATTTTCCTGGCAAAGTTTCTCTATGAACCTTACCATCAGAAGAATGAGAAGCAGAGACTCGTTCTGCTTGCTGGCTCACTTTTTGTTGGATAAACGTATTTATTTCCTCCTTAGCCTGTTCTACGTGAAAAAATTACATAGATTCTCCAGGAAAAAAAAATACTGAAGACAGCTGGATTCAGTTGAATCTCACTGCCTCTCGACATTCCCTGATTGCTGGGATAAATTTGCTTCTGTTTTGCTTGCTGTACAGTGAGTAATCATTTTATACAATCTGCAGTCTCCAATTTTTAAATCTTTGCCCTGCTGCCACAATTTTGTCAGGATCAACTCTCTCTGCTGGTATGATTGCATCTTTACTAATATAGCTCTCGACTGCTTCCTCATGGCCAGGTTTGGAGCATGCATTCGTTATGCCCTTTCAATTAACAGATTCTGCTGTGGAACACCAGTCTAGTTGCTTATTTGTACTTCCATAAACTAATATAGTCATTTCCTTCCAGTTTTTCTGGTACAGCAGAAAATCTCAGGTTTTCTCTGCATGCTTTGTCTTCTAACTCTATTTTTAAACAGTTCTTCTTGAGAAAACATGGATTCAGCCAGATTTTTTTCTTCATGACATCCTCTGATGTTTGCGGTTTTATCAGTTCATCTAAATGAATAGTTAAAGCTTCTATTTTTCCAACCTTTTTTTGTTTGAATTGATACATTGTCAATGTTTCATTTATTTTAATCACTACAGAGGCACTAGGAACTAAGGATGGGTGGCACGATGCCAGGGTAATCCTATGGGCTAGGCTTGTAAAGGCTCCAGGGTCATTAGCCTAGTACACACCTATGAACCTAAATACATTTGATTTATTTATGCCTCTAAATTACTGGAAGCCATCTCTCGAACCATAACTGAAGTTTGAACTGCTTGATGCTGAACAGCTGCAGAATCCTTTTCAGACAGTATTTTCTCTTCACCTTTTCTGGTTGATTTTCTTTCAGGTTTTCCAGATTTCTTCTTTGCTGACATCCATCCAGGCAGTGTATTTACAGGTTCATAGGTGTTTTCTAGGCTAATGACCACAGGGGTCTTTTTAAGCCTCGCCATGCATCCCAAATCTCTGACTAGTTCTGGTACCCTTGATAAGTGTAAGCAGGGGCTTGGGAGATGAAACACTTACAAGCAGAGACCTTGGAGATGAACCATTCACAGGTTATCTGTTTGCATTAGAGACATAGGTGCCAAACTAGGGATGAATTTCCTGTTCCCCATCCAGTTGTCCCAAGTTACACTAGAATTTGGTTAGGAAGGAACTTTACTTCGTATAGATGGGGAGCCTGTTCCAGAGACAGGGTAGTCTTTGGGATATGTACCTGTCTGTCCAGCAGGTACTGTTTATATCACAAGCAAGATTTAAGTCTTTAGCGTGGGTAATTCTGGTGCTGTTTTTTTTTTTGCAGATATGGAGGAGGTCCATCAAGGTGGGGTCTGACAATGACCTGTGTGCCAGGCATAGATCTCTCAACAGCCTGTAGGATACAGAATACAGGGATAGGGCCTTGGAGTGGTCTGTATCAGACATGTTACACCCTGTACTCTTTTAGTGAGGAACCACTGTGGACATTACAATTGTTGGATATGCCTGATTATGTACATACCAAAGGGGTGATTGTATTCAGTCATGGGTCTGATGAATCCTGAATACCATACCTCTCAACTGTAATGAATTCCTCTGTATTTCCCAGTTTTCGGCCGAAAATAATAGGGTGCCACGAATTGTCAAATGGTGCCTTTAAATTCTGATTTCATTTTCATACTGTGCATTACAGTACCGATGTTGCAACTAAGTTATTGCAGTGTCTCTTGTAATATATGGGATTTTCTGATACAGTATTAATAATTACAGCCAATGATCATTGCCAGACATTGTTTAGAAAATGCATCTGTATGCTCCTTTAATGTTTTAGGAGGAATTAAGAGTAATATTTAAAAAGTGCCATGGATTTTGAGTCTTTGCCCACAACTGTAGCTAGGTCTCCAGGCACCCATTAAAACACACATCGTTTCTATGAAGGTTAAAAAAATATGCAAAACTGCTTGTTACTAATTTAAGAAGTGCTTTAGCTTGACAGCAAATGCAATATCGGCATTTATTTATGAGGTCAGCCCTGCACTGCCGGTCTGCCACATCATCGCATCTCCCTTATTGTACACTTTACATTGAAGAGAATGTGCCACAAGGAGATGCTATAGAATGCCCACAAGAAATGAAAAACAAAACATTTTAGAAGAAAATGAGCTAAGAGCAGAGTTGCTTGATTTAATAGACATAGATAGCTATATTAAGATCAATGAAAGAAATAGACTGCAGGTCAATAAAACCCAAAAAGTCAAAAGGTTGATAAAACAAATGAACACAGTAATTAGGACTGTCCATTGAGATGCATATGATATAACAGAAGTAAACGGGGGGGGGGGATTCCATCTTCACTCCATTCCATCATGGAAGTATCAAATAGAGAAAACTATAAAGCAATTAAGATAAGTGTCAGTGTTAGAAGAATATAGAAGAGGGAACAGATCAACAAAAATGCTAAGAAAGATAGGGTCTATATTATATATTCGAACTTTCAAAACTTTGAATATCATATGTTCAACAACATATGATCGAAGTTCAAAAATTTGAATATATAATAAAACAAACAAAAAAAAAACTTACCTTAACGGTGCAGGCAGGGAGGCAAGCCCCCCCTGCACCCCCCACATGGAGGGTTGCACCCCCCCACTTAAATATACCAACTCTGAGATCGCACTTCAGTGCAGAAAAGGGAAGTGTCGATCATATGGTGTCGACCATATGACATTCGACATTTCAAGCTTTCAGAGTTCTAATAGGAACCCGAAAGATAACGTGATAAAAGCAATGTGCAGTATTAGAACAGACCAGGATCTGTCATGCACTATCACAAATAAACTAAAAATCTCAACACAGGCAGAAAAACGTAGAAGATACGCAAATACATATAAAGGAAAAGTACAAAATAAAGCAATTTATTGATGACACAAAAAGGTTTTATAGAGAATTGCGAAACAAGGTAAAAGTAATTGAAAGACTGCCAAAAAAGGAAGAAATTGATACATTTTGGAGAAGTATACATGAAGATCTTGTGGAACATAACAAAGATGCTAGATAGAAGTAAAAAAATAAGTTTAAAGGTACATGATATGAAATGGGATGAAGTAACAGCCAGACAGATTGAAACAAAGTTAAGAAAAGCCTCCAACTGGAAAACCCTAGGCCCAGATGCAGTACCCAACTTCTAGTTAAAAGTATTAACATCTTTACACAAAGATTTAGCCATGAGTAAGAACTATTTATATGCACACCCTGAACACCAACTTAGCTAACAACAGGAAAAATAATGCTATTACTAAAGAGTGAATCTGCAAGCTACCCTAAAAACTATAGACCAATAACTTGCCTTCCGACGACATATAAACTATACACTGGAATTGATGCTGACAGAGTTTATAGTCATTTAGAAGAAAATTCAGTTATGGTAGTAGAACAAAAGGGCAATAAAAGAAAGTCATATGGAACAAAGGATCATTGGTTGTTAAAGTCATAGTGGACAACTGTAAGAAGGGGAAGAATCTAAGTATGGCATGCACTGACTATAAAAAAGCATTTGATGGTATCCTACATTCATGGATAAAAGAGTGCTAAAAATGTATAAGATACACCCTACACTGATTGATTATATTACAGTGACCAGAAAACAGTGGCAGACCACTTTGCAATGAAGCCATGATAAAGGACAAATTATTATTCCAGGGATAAAATTTCAAAGGGGGTATTCTGGGGTGACTCTCTGTCACTGCTGTTATTTTGCCTTGCCTTTAGCCCCTTAAGCTGTTTACTTAAAGCTTAGGTCATGGCTATAATTTGGCTCCTAGAAAACAACAAAGTGTAAACACTTCTCTTCTTGTCGATTTAAAACTGTATAGCTCATCAGATGAGGAAATGAAAAGACAACTGCAAATTGTCAAAACTTTTTCAGATGATATAAGAATGTCAGTTGGTCTTGATAAATGTGCAAAAGCAACCTTTAAAGCAGGAAAACTGCAGCACCAAGAAAATATCAGTTTGGGAAAAGAATGTGATATAAAACAACTTGAGCAAGAGGGAGTGTATACATATTTGGAAATTGATGAAGGATAGACAATAAAACATGAATAAATGCAAATAAAACTTAGTAAGGAATACTTTAGAAGACTTAAATTAATCCTGAAAACAGCATTGACATCTAGGAACAAAATCCAAGCTATAAACCAATTTGCTCTTCTTGTCCTAACTTACAGTTTTGGAGTGACTGACTGGCCCCAAAATGTGATGGATGGATTAGATAGGAAAACAAGAAGGATGCTTCATGCTCACCAAATGATTTATAAAAATCAGTGCATATCAAGATTATATATTCCCCGTTCTGTAGGAGGGATGGGCCTTCTTGAAATTGATTACATGCATAGATCTGCAATCGTGGGATTCCACACGTCTACTGACTTCATAAGACCCATACATAGTGAAAGTTTTGAAACATGAAGAAAATAAATCTAAGATGACTTCTTTGCTTAATCTAGCAGAAGCATATCGGCATCAAGCAGGAATGGAAGTCAAACCAGTAGATAAAAGTTCAGGCAGCAACTGAATGTTCCAAAAAACAAAAGAAAGAATATAAGGTGAAGGACCAGATGAGAAGGCAAGAAATGTGTAAAATGCATAAACTTAGTTGCAAGTATAGAAAACTTCTGGAAGAACCTCATGTTTATCAGGAATGGTTAAGGAGAGCTGAATTCAAACCAAGAGATAAAAGGTTAATATTGGTGGTCCAAAGTAGTGGGGTACGTACACGCTGGTTTACAAAGTCCATTGAACATGTGGGAGAAACAGACAAATGTAGATTTTGTAAAACTGAATTGGAAACAGTTGTACACCTCATTGCAGGCTGTGGCATACTAATGGCAGAAGGACTGTGTACTGAAAGGCATAATAACGTGGCAAGAGTGTTGCACTGAGGATTGTGCAAACATTATGGTACTGAAGTGGCTGAAAAACACTGGAAGCATAAGCCACAAAGCATCACAGAAAATAATTAAGTCTACATCACATGGGATCATCCATTACCAACAGTTCAAAAGATAAATACCAGAAAACCGGATATAGTCATCCATGAAAAGAAGACAAAAGTAGCATTGACCATTGAAATTGGCACACCCAGTGACTACAGTGTGTTGCGTACAGAGAGACACTGTCATAAAATATCAGGATTTGCAGGCAGAAACGAGAGCAATGTGGAAGAAAGATACCCAGACAGTTCCAATAGTAGTAGGAGCAACAGGTCTTATAAAAAAATAATCTACAATCATATTTAGACATGTTACTAATACATGTAACCCCATATGAATTGCAGAAGGAATCATTACTGGGCACATTGTGGGTGCTGTAAAGAGCACTTCTGGCTGACATCAAAGACTGAAACAGTAGTAATTTCATGAACTTTAATTGTACTTTGACTTAGGAATGGGGTCCATTCTTGTGATGGTATTAAAAACCCAAAATACTTGGAGAAATTAAAAATAAAAGAGGGATACACTCTAAAATGCTGTACTGTATTTTTCTGTATCATGGCTGCTGGGCAATGACTTCTATAGCTTATACACTATAAGCATAAGCAACATTTTCCTTCCTAAAGGTTATTTTGCAACCATAGTAAATCACAGACACACACACACATATGCACTTGCATTGTGTACATAGTTTGCCATAATAAATTAATACCATTAAAGGAGTATACAATAACATTTTTAAAAACATAAAACAGTATTGGCCATTTATGGGAAAAAAAAACAAGCATTATCTTTATAGTGGCAAAACTTTTAGTGAGCTACAAAAGGTACTCTCATGACACCTACCTACACAAGAATAGACATACACACAACACTCTGTGAGAGTTACAAGAGATGACCATACCTTCTTACTCATGACAAGGAATCATTTCTTAGCATAACTTTATCTGTAATTACTACATTCAGCCAGAAGCTTATAGTGGGTATAGCTGAATGTTCTCTTTATACAGGTGAGTATCGAAAGAGGTATTAGCCCGTCTTCTTCTGAGTTTACCGTGAGTCATTACTTATGTAAATAACTGCTATTACAGATAAGATACTTTTTTATAACACACACCTGCTCACAGGTTTCATTACAGCGTACTATAGTCAACAAAATATACTTGTTTATCTATAATGACACACACATGCACATGCACACGCACACAAATACATAAAATACTTATAACCATATGGAGATTCACCCATTCACAGTCTATTACATCCTTAATATATAACATGAACAAAACTGCTTTGACATAACTGCCTAAAGTAGTTCACTTTAAGTCTCCATCCCCAATCAATTACACTTGGAAGATGTGATCAAATAAGCAGAGGCTAATTTATTATACAAATGGACTCACTCATTGCACATGCATTTAGTATCACCCCAAGTTACTCCCCCACTTTGCTACTTTTTTACCCCCTTTCTTCCCCAGTTGTATCTCTTGCCATATCTCTGACTACAACTACTGGTTTACCTTTAAAAAGGCGATTCACACTCGGGCGAACAGCAAATGTTCGAAAGGCTGTTTGCAAAGTTTGCAAACGCCGAACGAAAAAAGGTTAAAATTTGCAATGAGCGAATGCACAGTGACATTTGCTCATTGCACATTCGATATTGTGGGGCGGATTGCACTACAGTGGGGATCGGAAAATGGTTCCTTTCCCCACTGTAGTGCAATCTCAGAGTTAGAATATTAAAGTAGGGGGTGGGGGCACTGCCCCCCACATGGGGGGTGCAGGGAGGCTTGCCCCCCCTGCTTTACACTTTTTTTCCATTTGACAATGTTCGAAAAATAGCAAATCTGCTTTTTGATTTGCTGTTTTTCAAACATTAAGGACTATCGCCGTTTTCACTTTCATGGTTATGAGTCCCTCATATGAGCATTCGAACCACTGTGAATCACAACAACTACCTATCTGATTAGATATAATCCACTTCTGTTCACTAATCATTTCCACAACGTAATCACTTCTTGCCTCCTCATTATTTTTAACTGCCTTTTTCCATTCCCATGCCATTTATCATTTAACCAAACCTGCCTGGTGTAACAGTTCTCTTCTCGTTCTCTGCTTCCCCATCCTTTTCTTTCCACTTCCACCTCAAGCAACAATAAAGTCCAACTGTCCTCCATATCTTTCCCACAAATCTCCTTCCAAATGTCCTGGTCTCTTTCCACCCCTGGCCAAAATTATGGAAAAGTGTGTCCACAAACAACTGATGGAACACCTCACCAAAAATAAAATTCTAGCTAACTAACCATGCTTCAGGCAAATCACAGCACAGTACCAGTACAGCCCTAGCCTCCTTTTTAAAACCATCACAACTTCATAAACAATAATAAATCATCTCTTTCTTTTTCTTAGACTCTCCCTTTGATTGATATGGTGAACCACATTCAACTCATACATTAAAAAACTAAATTCAAACAAAACTATCAAATATGCCCATCCTACCTGTCCCTTCCAATCCTACCTGTGGCATGGCAATAGCAATTATCTATATCTATTATAATTATCTACAGAGTTCCCCAAGAGACTTTCTTCACCATCTTCTCTTCTCTCTTCTGTTAATGATCCTTCCCCACCCCCTGCCCATACAATGCCCCCAATGCAATGCATTCGATATGCAGATGATTAGGCATCACTGCCGCAGACCTCACCCCTTCAAAACCCAAGACACCTTCAACCCAATAGAAAATGGTTCTCAAGCTTCAAACAACAAAACAAACTACCCACACCACTAAAACCTTCTCTCAACCCTAACACAAGACTCTTCCCACCTTCACTCTTACCCCACCTTCAATGGAATCACTATATCACTCATCACCAGACCAAAACACAAAGCTATTTACCATAATATTTGGAATTCCCTTTTTTTGACACCCATTTCAATCTTACCATCAAAACCACACTTATCAATCTCTCTCTAAAAATAACACTAAAACTCACTCCTCATCCTCATGCTAAAATTACAACAACACAAATCTGCCAACTCTCTAACACTTCTTTCCTCTTTACAAACCTAAACAAAACAACCCTTAACACAAGCTTGTTGTTACAATGCTATAGCTAGATTAACTGCCACCCACACAAATTCCCACAGCACCATTAACACTAACACCACTAGCACTGGCTGACAAGTTAGAGTTTTCATTTCAACCAACTCAAAACCAACACAAGATAAATCATCACCCAGAGAAATCACCCATCCCAGAAAAAATCTAAGCTCCCTATATTAACCTGCAATCTTTACACCCCCCAATATTCTCTTACACCAAACTTAGCTTAAATCACTCATCCAAAGCCCTATTCTCAGTACCCCTTCTCCTTCCTCAAACTTTGTAGGTAAAATGTGGAACTCCCAACCCCAACTCCTACAATTAAAATTCACAACCCTCTTTATTCACTAACAATTAATCTCCAATCCAAAAAACTAATTTGGCTGTTCCAAACCTGATTAACCACTATCATTTATCCCATTTCACCCTTCATATCATAACCGCTTTTTGTAGACCTATGTTTGTTTTTTAACCATGTTTTTGTTTTTTTTTTTGTTTTTTTTTATGCTGCTGTTGTTTTTTTTTTATTTTGATTTTATTCTCCTTTATTTTATATTTAGATTAATATATGTATCCAATTTTTTTCCTTTTTTGAATGTTGTATCCGCTGAAACTTGGATAAATCTACCCCTGACTTTCCCTCACATGCCCACTATGTATAGGTCACCCCTGTCCAACTCGTCACTTTTCCAACATCCTTCATCTACCTGCTATGTCTTCTCTCTCCATTCTCCCTCTCATTTTCTCAATTGTCTTGGCATCATCTGCCATCTACTGGATTAACCTTAAATAGATATTATTACAGGATGCACCTCTCTCATTGTCCTTGCCATCTTCCACCACTCCTCCCAAACTTCATCCAGTGATCATAACTCACTCTCCCTTATCAATGCCTAAGCTTCTTCACACCCTTTCTAGTACCTTCCCATACTTTCAAATCTCAATGTATTGCACCTATTTTGCCTGTATCCATCTTGCCTCACACTTCGTCTTGCACTGCCCCCTCCTTTCTGCTCCCATTCAAGTTGTTACTTGGCTGCATTTTACAAATCAACCAAAAACTAACCAATCATCCTTTCTCAAATTATAATGTAAATGTTACGCCTCCAAACTTCATATTTTCCCATTCTTTATCCTCCAATAAATTATGAAAACAATTAACTTCCCTTTTTAGGTGTTTCATCAGGTATCTGCCTTTGATTTGCATTATGTTTTGGGGGATACTAGACAAGTGAACTAAAAAAGTGGAATCTCTTTATTGAAGAACAGAGAAGGCAAGAGTGTTAATGCAACAACTAGCTAAAGAAACAAAGGGCTTTTGGAACCAATTAGTTTTTATAAGGACACAAGGGTAGGATCATGAAGGAATGGTTAAGACTAAAGAGACAAAATAGGTTGGGTATGCCATATTTTAAGAGATTTTATTTATACTGGTTTATAGTGGTAATGCGCTGATCAAAACTGACAAACTGCAGGCACAGACCGGGTGAAAAAAATCACATTTTGAAAGGTAGTAGAAAGGAAAACATTTTACATTGTTTTGAGAACAAGTACAGACTATAAGGTAATAACAGCAATGTTAGAATAATATGGTAACAGTCAATTTGGGGCAGAAATTAAGAGGGAACAAGGATGAGAGCTTTCAGTGGAAGTGGGGTAAGGCGAGGGAGATGTGGGGACTTAAGTGGGTCCCATCCTGCGGTAAGTAAAAAAAAAAGGTTGACAGGAAAGATGGACAGGAAATGCATGCAGGGGAAAAACAATGTAGAAAAAAAGTGAGAAATGCTGAACATATGTCATTATTAAAGGTGATATTTCATGGAGATGTCCAGAAGGCAAGCTATCTATTGGCAATACATGCTTTACTTTCATTAGAGAGGCACAGTTAGACAGCTGCACTGCATATCTCTAATTTATTTTCTCAAGAATTCTAGACAAAGCCAACAAATAATTGGGAGGAGGGGGAGCATGCCCAGAATCATCAACGATTTGTAAGTCTTCTCTTATTCATTTTGAAAGTCAATATAACAAGTTTTGGATTATAAAGTTTTCTCCAAAAAAAAAAAAAAAAAAAGAAGTAAGAAACTCTAATGAGTAATCCTTGGTGACACAATTAAAACACTGAAAAATGTATGCGGGACAAAGAAAACTATGAAACAAAGTTAGGGACATTCTGTAAAATCAGAGATTTCTGAGAACTAAGCTGTATTGATATAGACATTGTTTATTTTTCATCATTGAGAGGCTAGTAAATTTAAGTGTACAGGTAGCACAAAGCAATTATAAACAATTCAGATCAGTGCAAAATAGTTAATTGTGAAAATGTTCTTTTTTTTCTCCCTGCTAGGTTGTAGGAACACTTTCAGTACAGTCTATCAATACTATATATATATATATATATATATATATAAATCCCAAGTCCATAATGTCGAGATTGTGGAATCTTGAAATTGTAAAAAAAAAAAAAAAAAAAAAAAAAAAAAAAAAAAAAAAAAGATGACCGCATTTAAAAACATGTTTTTTGCAGGGGGCAAGCCCACCACACCCCTTGCAGCATAAATATACTAATTTCAAGATCGCTGTACAGTGAAGACAACGGTCATGTAGATCACTATACAGTGCGGAATGGGAACGTTACGGTTTTCTTCAATGTAGTGCAATCTTGGAGTAAGTATATTTAATCTGCAGTGTGTGTGTGGGGGGGTGCAATCCCCCATGTGAGCGGTGCATCGGGGCTTGCCCCCCTGTAAAAACATGTTTTTAAATGGTGTTTTTTTTGCTTTTTTTTTTTACGATTTCGAAATTCTACAATCTCGACAATATGGACTCAGGATTTTGACTGTCGAGATTGTGGGATCTTGAAATTTCGTAGTGGACCCATTATATGTATATGTGTGTGTGTGTATATATATATATATATATATATATATATATATATATATATATATATATGTGTATATACATATATTGATTTGAGACATTGACAGAATAAGACCCTATGAATTGACATTTTCTGAAGTAAAAAAAGTGTATAACTCAATTATTGTCATTATATATTTTGTGATTTACCGCCTTTACACCAAAAGCCACCAGTTTTAGGGACTAATTGGGATTAAGAAGAGAGACAGAGTGAGAGCTAGAATACAAGTTTAATTTGGGGACATTTAGAGGTATGAGTCAGTGGCCTGATGAAGCAGATACCAAATTTGTTTACAAAACCTACTAATGCCCATTTGTATTTACATAACTACAAGAGCAGAAGGTTTCTGAATCAGATTTATTTCGTCCATTAATCAGAATGACCTGATACCCCCATATTGACAACAGTGTTATACCAATGATTATGACAGAGTTTAGTTTCCTATTAAGATTAATATAGTGCACAGTTCTTTTATATATGATGTTACCATTACTGATGTGTGTTATTTTAAAGAATTTATGTAAGGGTGCAGCTAACATGACATCAGTGTGCACGTGCTAGAGGTGTGTTGGGCAGAAAGTAGAATGCAATGCATTTTACATGCTTATTGCCTACTACTTCCCTTAAGATTTTTTGTTAATGTTGTAAAGGGACTTTTAACTGGTGTTTCTGTGTGAATGTATATTTTCCAAGGCAATGTTAAATTGGGGAACATTTTGCAATTATGTGACTGTTGGTATCCCACAATTTCATTGGAGTAGGCAGAGTTATGTTATTATATATGCAAATTTTATGTTGATTATTGTACAGAATTTTGGCCAGTTGTATGTACTTTTCATGGGCCTTTGTCCAGATTTTTGATGTCTCCAGGTTGAGATGTATGCCAAATACAGTGGAACAATTACTTCCTTGGACCTAGATGCCATACCTTTGTCTATAAGTTGCGCAACATAGAATGATTTCCTCACTACTACAGACACATGATGGTCAAATGCTAGAATATTGTCTGTATATGTCCCTATGTTCCTGACTACTGAGTCAGCTCTAAGGGATGTGTTAATATGACAGTTACCAGGGAGGGATGATTTCCCAAAGGATACTATTATGCATTTCTTGGCATTTAATTTTAGTTCATGGCTTTGACACCAGTTGTATGTCTGTGTCAGCCCTTCTTGGAGAACATTTGTGTCAATGTGGGATTCAATGACAGCTCCTAATTTGCAATCAACTGCAAATGTAGTCTACTAGAGGCCACTGACATTGGCCTTGACTTTGCAGAAGTAAATACCAGAAAGGAGCAGTCCCAGAACCAATCCCTGAGGGACTCCACTTGTGACTGGCTTCTTTGTAGGGGTGGACTCCCCAGTTTTAATTTTCTGAATCCTGTGTGTGAGCCAGTTGGCTATCCACTGGGTGACATAAGGGTTTGTACCTAACCTGTTGAGATTGTCAACAATGCCAAAGTGGATTTTTGTGTCAAATGCCTTGGCTAGGTCAATGTAGGCAGTGTGAACCATTTTGCCCTAATCCATCCCTTTAATGGCCTTCAAAGTACATCTCTAAAGCAAATTTCACACTCCTCAAAACCAAGGTGGAATCCTTCAAAGCCCCCGGGCCTGTGGAAAATACAGCCCAGACCGCAGAATCCTTTATAAACACATTCTATGAACACCTTCAGGAATGCATGGATCATGCGATCCCAAATAAAACCAAGACCCAATCCACCAAAGGCACACGTCCTGTCTGGTGGACCCCAGCCATAAACAAACTATACAATAGAAGGAGGAAGCTACTAAATGATAGAGCAAAATCCCAAAAAGGGAAGGCATCACTGATCAGTATTAGCAAAAAACTATGGGCACTCATAAAATTGTCTAAGGCCAGCTTCGAGAGAAAAATTGCACAGGACACTAAGGATAATCACACGGCTTTCTTTAGCTATGTTAGGAACCTGGGTGGTAATTCCCAGATATACTCAGAATTAGTCCAAAATGACAAAAAATACACCAAACCCACAGACTTTGCCAACATCCTAGCTGACAGGTTCAGTGCAAACTCCCCCCCCCAACAAAAGGGCAAATATCTATCCCAGCAGAGTGCTGTCCCCCTGACATCTCAGATGCTCAGGTAAGAGCCGCCCTCTCCAAAGCAAAAAACACAGCATCAATGGGACCAGACAGTGTCCCGGGCTGCATCCTACATGAACTCCAAGAAGAGCTAAACCCAAACATAAAACTACTGTTCAATCTCAGCCTTACTACAGGATATGTACCCAAAGAGTGGCGTACAGCAACAGTGGTCTCTCTCCATAAAGGTGGTGCCTCAATGGATCCTGGAAACTATCCCCCCATAAGCCTGACTAGCTTGGTCTGCAAAGCTATGGAAAGGATCATCATGGACCTCATAAATAAAGATATTGGGGACCTACAGACACTGGATCCTACCCAGTTTGGCTTTGTTAAGGGCAGATCCTGCCTCTTAAACCTGGTCGATTTCTTTGAAACAGTCACCAAGGCCATTGACGAGGGGAAGGTGGTCCACACAGCCTACCTGGACCTCGCAAAAGCCTTCGATACAATACCCCACTTGGGCATTATAGATAAGCTCACCAGCTTAAATATAAACCCCTATGTCACTAGATGGATTGCAAACTGGCTCAAGGACAAAACCCACATGGTTAGAATTGCTGGAGACATGTCAGACTCCAAATCAGTTACAAATGGTGTCCCACAAGGCTCAGTCCTGGGACCTCTCTTGTTCGGTATATATTTCTCGGAGGTACAGGCCAACACGGAAGGACTGTGGCTGACCAAGTTTGCAGATGACTGCAAACTGGGCGCCATAATCGACTCTCCAGCCGACAAAAGCATCCTCCAAAAGGGCCTCATAGAAACAGACAACTGGTGCCAGAGCCATGGCCTCAAGCTAAATGCCAAAAAGTGTATAGTCATCCCCTTTGCAAAAACAAAGTGCTCACAAATTACCACATAGGTGGTAATCCATTAAGTACAGAAGTAATTAGGGACCTGGGGACCCAAGTTGATAGCAATCTCTCATTTGACAACCACATGGCCAAAGTGGTTAGAAAAACATTTTATATAGCCCACCTAATCATGAAGGGATTCACATCTAGATCAGGGGAGGTCATTGTGCCTCTTTACTCATCCCTCATCAGGCCCATAACTGAGTACAATGCCCCTTTTGGGATGCACCTTACCAGACACCTGCAGCAACTGGAAAGACCCCAAAAGTACCTCACCAAGAGGATCAAAGGGCTCAAACAGATGCCATATGTTGCCCGGTTAAAGAAACTCCAGCTCTACTCAGTGGCATACCGCCTGTTCAGAGGCAATCTGTGCCTGACGTATAAGGTCATGTCCAACCCGGAATTAATGGACATGCTGCACCTCAGAAAATCCAAATCCCATCGAGCTACGTGCTCGAGAGACTTGAACCTCAGCACTGAAATAAATAGGACATGCTGGAGGGACAGATTCATAACCCAGAGGCTCCCTTCACTCTGGAATAAAATCCCAGTCCAGGTTAGGCAGAGTCCCTCATTGACTCTCTTCAAGAGGAATCTTGATGAGTGGATGGGAGATCGTAGGTTTACCCCGGGTATCACTTCTGTGTCACTGTTAGACAGAGGCACAGTATACTAACCTCGAAAAAGAGCATAGCAAAATAAATTTAAAATGGGTGGCGAAAGCCAAACACATTCTGGCTAGGCTTATAAATGCCCTAGGGCAGATAGCCTAGTATGAACCTATGAATCTAATAGGCATGACCTGCCCTTGAAACCAAATTGGGTTGGGTCCAGTGTCTAGACGTTTACTGTATCATCATTGATCATTTCCATGATAATTCTTTTCATGGCTTTGCATATGAGACTAATGAGACTTATGGTTCATACTAAGCTAACTGCCCTTGCGAGCCATTTTAAGCCTAGCCAATTATCCCTTGTGAGAATCAAACTCTGCACCTTGTGTCTGTAAGGCAAACATCTTAACCATTAGGCCACCCTCCCAACCCCTGGGTCTGTAGATGGCCCATCTTTGTATAGAGGGATGACTGCTGCTGTTCTTCATTCATGAGACACAAAGCCTGTTTAGAAGCTACAGTTAAATAGAAATCCTAGAGGGCCTGATAGGTCATGTTTCATGCCATTTAGTAGGCATCTTGGGATATTGTCTTTAGCCAGTAACATACTTTACCAAAACAACATTTTCAATGGCATTCCTTTTTCTCAGTTTCTGTTTTCACATTGGGAGAGCTGAACTTATGTTGTTCATCAGTGTGCAAACCTTCTTGGCGGTCCAGTTTCCAGTACTTTAGTGGAAAAATAAATTAAATTCACTCAGCAGTGTTTAAATAAGTGAAACATTGAAGGACTATATAAAGCAAAATAAAAGGCTGATAAAATAAAAGCTTTAACTAGCTGTATCCAAATGAATTAATAAAACTGAATTAAAAAGGTGGTTGGAACATGAGGCGTCTGAAGAGCTCTATAAAAGTAGTGGAGTTGGAAAGCAAAAGCATACAGAGAAAACTTGAAATTTTCTGCTGTTCCAGAGAATGAAAAAGTAACAGACTGCATTAAGTTTATGAAAGTACAGATAAGGAGCTGAAACAGTGTTTCGCCACAGAATAGGGCACATCTTGTATATGCTTCAAATCTAACACAGAGAAAGCAGGCAAAACCTGTATAAGTAAAGATGGAAATCATACCAGCAGAACAATGATAATTGTTACAAAGAAGACATGTGTAAAGCATAAGAAAGCTTGAAATTGTGACTAATTGCTGTTTGCCAATGCGAGAACTTTTCTCCACTGAAAAAGGGTGCAAGCTCAGATGGATTATCCCAGTCAAATGTTATTAAAAATAAAATAATACATGTCCACAAGCAACTTAGTGCTTGGATAAACTAAAGACTTTAGAAGTCAGACTAAATGTTTTCAGCCTTTGCTGAAACTAAAGTAGTTGCTTGACTCCCGTTTATAAAGTGGGTAGCGTATTGTTATAATTTTTTGCCCCAAAAACTATTGTGAACCCCTACATGGAAAAATCAGGTTGCACCCCATCAAGGCCACAGCTACTACTAATGCCTTTCTGAAAGGGGTTAGTGCTTAAGGAATTTTGTCTGTAGGAAACTGGTCCTCAGTACCCACATCTTTCCAAACACTACATACTTAACATTTTTCAAAGTAATTCCAGGATTTCTTTCAGACAGCCAAATAACAGGCAACTTTGACCATCCTGAGAGGTGTATTCCCTTCAGTAATGACTAAACTGCCTCCCAGGCTGGGGTCAGACTTGAGAATCTTCTGTAATGTGCTAACTGCAACAGTAACCCAAAAAAAGAAAATATTGTTAAGCAAAACCTTCCAAATCTTTATCACTTTCTTTCCTCCTAGCTTCCAAACTTCCACAGACATACTATCTTTTCCTGGAGAATTTCCTGCAGGTTGGTTATATGTCACAATTTTTATCTCATCTAATATTAATTATTTGTTGAGCCTCACCTACTTCTAACCATAACATATTTAAGTCTTCCATTAATATTTCCATTTGTGCTTTATCTTGATTTCCATATTTCTCTGTTTTATACAAATTTTCATAAAATTTCGGCAATATTTACAATACCTCCACAGGATGCCTGGTTATTTTTCTTTTAATAGGCTCCATGCAAGTTTGTGTTGCCCAAAATAAACAAGAAACACTGTTGAAGCACCAAAACCTCATAGAACATACAAACGACCAGATGCCAAGCTGAAATAATGAAAACGATCCGCAAAGATAGTCAATAAAATCTTTACTAGTGCTTGATTGATGCTTGACTCAACAGCCTTTCAAAGGAATAATTTTTGCACCAAATGCAACAACTTTAAATACAGATTAAGACGCTAATTAACACATCATCATTCAGTTGCAAGTAGTGTTAAAAATTTAAAGACTGCACATTAACCCTTTCCAAGAGATATACACATACAACTTCCAATGTGCAAAATGTAAAAAAATACAAAGAATGAGTGAATGAACTGTAAATGTAAAAACACCCAGGATATGTGAAGAAGATAAACATACACATGTAAATTAAAAACATACCAATGATTGATAACTCTACAATAGAATTTTGTGACCTTATTAAACATGAATAAAGGCATTTATAATGAAATAAAATAAAGACTGGGTTACTAAAGATAGAGACAAAGTTTATTATTAGTTATGGTACATTATTTCCTAAGGGTGTAAATCAGGAATTTAACATCAATGTTTGTTAATGTAAAACATTTTGTGTACATATATCAGAATATAAAACATCTTATTTAGTATTAAGTTACAAAAGGCATTTCAGGGCAATGTTCTTTAGGTTGAACATTTTCTGACATTTCAGTATGTTGAGGGCATGTGTTAAGAATAGTTATTAGCCTTACCAACATGCAATTGTGTCTTTATTTTATTTCATTATAAATGCCTTTATTCATGTTTAATGAGGTCACAAAATTCTTCTCTTTTTATAAGGTAGGAGGGGAAGAACCAGTGTCTCAGTTTTACTGTATTACCTTGTGTGATGATATGAGTTAGTGCCATCTGTACCAGGCAGAGTAGGGCAGTGCATGTGTAACATATGCCAGCATAGCTAGCTGGAGTTTTGTAAATAATTTTATGTAATTTGACTATCACACTGATTGGTACACGTGCTTGTATTAAAATATATTTGTAATGTTGCTTGTGTTAAAAAAATGCACCAACAGTGGGTCCTACTTGACAGAAAAGAGATATACATGTATGTCAGAAAGTATTATTATAACTGATTAAATGTATATCTTTTAACACAGAATTCTGGAAGGGAAGAGGTTAATCTCTGTCCAGCTAATTTTGAAATATAGGTTGAAAATTGAATGGGTTGGTCTAGGCCATGAATATTTTATCTTATATGCATGACTGCAGCCAGAGACAAAAAATGTCTGGGAAAACCAGGACTAAGAATCTTATTATATTGTCCTTAGGGGTGAACTAATTGCTATCCTGGAAGGGTGGAAGAGTTTGAAATTGTTTTATAGCTTTCAGATGCTGCAACAGATCTTACCAAAGCTCTGGGTGCGTACTGTACCAGAGTCAGGTGACCAGATGTGATATTCTATAACCAGCACTGAAATGATTCTTTAGATGTTAGAGATTTGACAGCACTCTCGCAGCAGCAGTTTGTCTTCTGGAACCTGACAGGAAAGATCTCTCAAAGATCTTTTACAACATCACACCTCATCTTGCTTTGCTGTAGTAAGTAACTTAACTAGGGAACAGTAATTCTTTAGTCAGTCAGGAAAATATAGTGAGATTAGATAAGCATTGTTTTTCTGCATCTGTGTAACTCTATCCAACTGTTACTTTTTATAGCATCTGTGATTGAAACTCTGGTGTTTATTGTAACTAGATATTCAGTATTCTCATATTTTCTATTTTATTAGTATTAAATATTTCTATACTTTTCCTTGTGGCTGGTCTTTTAGAGAATACTTTTAACATCTTAACAGATCTTATGCTTATTTTAGTGACATAGTGCCCACTCCTGAAAGCTGTACTGCATTGGTCAAACTGTATCATTTGTATTAGTATTAATTTTACTCAGTATAATTAGGTACCCTTGTAAGAGCCTTAGAGTGGCTGACTGGTGGCAGCAGAATTACCTTATAATCTGGGCAGAAGGGGCACAGCTGGTAAATCTGTGCCTGCTTTTCCCAGGTGTGTATGTGTGAAAATCAAATATCCAAGTGTGTGTGTCAGCTACTTCGAACAGGGGCAAAGAGCTCCAAAGTGGTCAGTGTGGAGTCGTGTTTGGGAGCTAGAGAAAGACTGTCCAGTCCCAGGCCAGGGAAATTGTGCTTTGGTGCAGACAGCTGCATCTGAAAATACTGTGTGTATCCATTTTTTGCTCCTAGTGGTCATCCCTCACTGGTGTTAGTTATAAGAATTGAGGCTCCTTGATTAATGGCCTGAAGTAAGAACCATCACACCCTGCCTTTTTGTTTTAGTTATTACTGGTGTATGATTTGAAACAATTATTGGATGTGTGTCTAAGCTCTCAATTAAATGCACATGTTCTTGTGAAATATAATTTCGGTCTAGTCTAGCCCAGTTATTTTGCCTTGAGTAATAATATGTAAATTCTCTCTGAGTTCCTACTACTGAAGTTGCATCTTTTATACCAAATATTGTCATAATTTTCTTCAGAAATCTACCTTCTTTTGTTATATATTTTTGTTATATTTTCCCTTCTTGGCCCCCTAATTCATACTCATTGTTGCAAATCAAATTCCATTCCCCACTTCTAAGAAATACTCCCTGCTGAAAGATGACTGTTTCTCCCAATTTTTTTTAAGCTCTATAATGGCAGTTTTACGTGGAATATAAATACATGCCAGTGTAATACTGTCCCCCCTTGACAGTAGCACCTTACTACCACAAATTAACCATTATCATCTTTTTTTTTTTTTTCACTCTTCTGTTACTATTGGAACTCCTCAAGTAATTAATATAAGTTTTCCCCTTTTCCTTTGTCCCTGAAATTCTGCTGAGCATCCATCCTGAAATCCTTTCTTGATCAAATTCACATGCTCATTTCTTCCAAATGTCTCCTGTAGTACTATTTTCAGTTTGCATTTCTTAATGTAATCCAGTGTTCTTTCCTTTTTGTCTATACCTTTGAGACAATTCACATTCCATGATAATATGGAAAGTGTCACCATTATGACAATAGGTTATTCCCACCTATTATATATAACTTTTTTTAGATGTCTGTTTCCATCTTTTGCGACATATACACCCACTAATGTTTGGCAGGTTGATTTTTCTACAGTTGTTTCTTGCCACCTTCACTTGAACATATGTCACATTTTACAGGACATTTTGTTTTAATGAGTACCCTCAATCAAAAAAACAAATAATCCTACAACATCCCCAGCACCTAACTTAATACAAACACATAAAAAATATGTACATCTTCATTTTATGAAGTTTAACCCTCCTAGTTGGTACAATTAACCCAAATAAATGCAGGCACAGGCATTATCTATCTTAAATGTAAGGTTACTGCCTGTGATCTTACATTATCTCTATTTCTTTATCTTTATTCCTCTCCCAGATGTGAAAAACAACTTGCATGCTTTCAGAAAACATTATCTTTTAGCCTAAAAAAATAGTGTTCTGGCTTTTTATTGCCCTATACTCACATTGTCTCCATGGAGATATGAGAGTAAAAGAACAAAAAAGTTGCCCTCAGCTGAAGGCTCCCTATTACTAAAGGAAAATATTTTATGTTCAATGTTCTCTTATTTACTTGTTTCCACTTAAAACTTGTTAGAGTAAGCCAAGGGTCTTAATACAGACATTCACCTATGAAAAAGTAAGAGATAACATATCAGCTCTACAGATATTATGATTTGTTTACTTTATCATCCCATCCCCCACCTCAACTATCCAAGATTACAGCCGGTTAACTTAATCGTGCTTTTGTCCAGCCCTTTTTTTTTTCTTTTTGCATTGTAATTCTTAATACTAAACAAAGAAATTAAAAAAAAAAAAAACACAGCGGCATATGTTTACTATTTTATTACATATATCTAAAACTACTTTATTTATTTTTTATTTACTATTTTACATTTGTTGACCGGGATAGTTTAACTGGATACATGTCCATTTTCGGTAGAGTCCCGGGGAGATAAGCTCCAACAGATAATACTTTATTATTTAATATGTAATTTATACCATGAAATGTTTTATTGAAATACTGTTATGAAGAGAGACTGTTTTACTTGGTTACTTTTTTCCTTCTTCCATTGTCCTTAGTGTCCTTCCCAACATTAATGACATGAAATGAGGGAAATGCTTTTCAGTCCCTCATAAGTTTAAGAAAGTCAACAAAAGTCCATTCTTTCCACTTTTTCTTGTACAGCCGTATTTCACAAACACAACTGATGCTTTTAAATATCACATTTATTCACTAATTTCCATGTTGTTGGTCTTCTTCCTGTTCATCTCCTCTCATCTTCAGGCTCTGCTTCAATTCCAAGGTTCTCCTGATTCTTCTAATCATCTCCTGTGCTTTTTTCTGTCTTTCAAGCATTTTTGTTTGGAACATTGGAAAAGATTTTACTGACAAAGATTCTCTATGAGCTTTATTATCAGAGGAATGATGAGCAGGGTCAGTCTACTTCTGCATGATGGCTGACATTTTGTTGGACAAACTTTTATATTTCCTCCTTAGCCTGTTTTGCATCAGAAATTACTTTGATCCTTCAGGGAAAAAAATGTTCTGAAGAGATCTGGATATATTAGCTTGAATCTCACACCTGCCTCTTAATAGTCCCAGAGTGCTGGAATACATTTGCTTCTCTTCTTCTGGTATACAGAGAATAATCATTTTCCACAAATACTGTCTCCAAATTTTAATATTTTGCCCTTCTGCCACAGTTTTGTCAGGGTCAACTCTTTCTGATGGTAGGATTGCATCTTTACTAATATAAGTCTTGGCTGGTTTCTCATGGCTAGATTTGGGTAATACACAAAATGTGCCCATTTAATTAATAAATCCTGCTGTGGAATACCAGTCCAGTTGCCTATTTGTGCCTTCATAAAATTAATACAGTCAGTTACTTCCAGTTTTTCTGGTACAGCAAAAAATCATAGGTGTTCCCTGTGAGCTCTGTCATCTAATTCTATCATTTTTTAAAGATCTCTTCTTGAGCAGTCTCATACTCATCCAGCCTTTTCTTCATTTCAGTCTCTGATTTTTTTTTTTTTTCAATTCATCTTTTTAAAGATTCCTCTATTTTTTCCAGCCTTTCTATTTGAATTGATATACTTATTCAATGTTTCATTTATTTTAATCAGCTCTGAGCGCATACAACTTTTTTTCTGGTTACTGAAAGCAGTTTCTTACACCAAAGCAGTACCTTGAACTGCTTTTTGCTGATCAGCTACAGGATTCTTCCCAGTCAGTGTTTTCTCATTTTTTCTAGTTGATTTTCTTTCAGACTCTAAGTTTCCTCTCTACTAGCATCCAGAGAGTGAACTAACTTTCTCACCTTTAACTGAATTAATTGAATGTGGCAGAGTCCCTGGCCTTTATCTTTCAGTTTTTTTTAACACACTGGGAGAGCTGAAGTTAAGCTATTGATCAGTGTGCAGCCATCTTAGAAGTCTCACCCTCTCATCCAAACAGACTCTGTTTCCTCCCCTCCCTTCTGTATGGTGCTCCTCTCCTTACCAACCTTCAATCCTCTTTAAAGTCCAAACTAGCTTCCTGCTACAACAAAATCGCCAAGTTTGCTACCGGATTAAACTCCTCCACCCACCATTGCAAAGCTCTCCACTCATTGAACTAGTTAGAACTCCCAAACTATCTTTCATACATCCAACTCTCCACTGCCCATAAACTCATCTTCAGACCATCATATTGTCCATCACTCTCCTTCGTCCTCCATATATACCAGCCCAGCAGACCAAGCAGGTCCAGCAACCAGAGCCTCCTAGAAGTATATAAGCCTATACACACTTCAGGGACACTTCTATCTTTCTCACTAGCATGACTATGGAATTCACTTCCTCCACATATTAGTACTCCCCATAACCTCTCCTCCTTTAAGAACCTCCTTCACTCTCACCTCTTCTAACGATGGGATTGTTCCTGTTTTCACCCCACCTGACACCTTCCTCTGCACCAACTACTGTGCTCTCTCCTACTTGTTATCCAATCACTATTTCTAACCACTTTTCTCTTTGTAATTAAAACCAACTAGCATCCTTCCCTGCTTAAGGCCTCATTCTTAATTTTTTTCCTATTTCTGCCTTATGAAAATATATGTCCCACTTCTTTCTGTCCCCTATTGTAATTTTATATGTCCTAAGAATACTCCATAACAACATTCCTGCAATAGGTTTCTCCTCTTCCACTTTGTAGTGGTCTTGTTTTAGTCCCATAAATGTATAAATTTTAAACTTTTTTTTCACTCTAAAATCAAGTATAATTGCCTTACTGTCAATTTTTATTGTAAAATATTGTATCATGATATTCTGTTGATTTCTATTGTAGAACTGCATTTGAGCATTGTTATTTTTATTGTAAAACTGTTTTTGGAGCTTTTATCCCTGGGCCTCCATTGAAAACGGGCTCCTTTTTCGGCCTAATGTACTTTCCCGGTAAACAAACTGCAAATAAATAAATAGATCTTTCCTTTCTAAACCACTTTGTGATAATGCCCAAGTTTAAATGTTTTCTCTTTACAACTTGTTACCTCTCATTCCCCATTACGTTTTCTGGTGACCTTAGATTTTAAAGATGGTTATCACATTTCTATAGCTTCATATTTCACGCTACTTAAGATTTTCCGTGTCTGGATTGTACCTTCAGTTCTCTGCATTACTCTGATCTATCTGCTATTCCATGGGTATTTAGAAAGTGCCAAGCTCCAATGATAGTCTACTGCTGACTGCAAGCTATTCACATTTTTCTCTATTTAGATGACCTACTTATCTTTGCAGAGTCTTTATCAAAGTGTCAGGAATCTCTCACTTGGGTAAGAGACCTTCTACACAGACTGGGGTTCCAGGAAAACATCCAAAAGTACTATTGAACCCCTCAATAAATTTCTTTTACTGGGGTGTCTCCTAGATACCTCGGTTCAAAGAATTTTTCTTCCAAAGGAAAAAAAATAGATCTGTATCCAGAGCTATTCTTGAGGTTTTAGACTGAGACAACTATGCGAGAAAGGCTGTTTTAGGATTCCAGGTCTTATGCCATTTATCATTCTCATGGTTCCTCTAGCAAGTTTGCATGAGAAAAATTAAATGGTCCCTATAACCTGAACGGTCATCAGCATCTTACTGATATACCAGATTCCAGTTCTGGGGTTTGTGTGGAAGGAAATTCTTTGTTAGTGAGACCTTTATTTGAATCCAGTTCTTCCATTTTCCTTTCCAGCTCCAGTACAGACTGTAACAGATTCTTCAGGCTTTGCTTGGGTAGCGGTATCTCTGGGAATAAAAGTGAAGGGCCTTTGGAACTGAAAAGACTCAAAACACTTAAATATAAACATAAAACAGATTGTACTTGTAGATGCTCAACACTTTTAATCATCTTGGGTCCCCAGAACTGTTAACTGTCCAGCTTCACAAATGTCTCCTTCCCGCACCTACACTCTGACTGCTGACCGGCTATCCCCTTGAATGTAGCTCATCAGTCACAGTATAGACAATTTCAGTATTTTGTCTGGAGAGAGTATACAATTTCAGTACTGTATTATCACCTTGACAGGAAACAACTATGATGCTTCACAGAAGCAATAATAAGCTTCCAGCTTCATTTGTGGCAGATAAGTCCCAGCAGGGGAACCCTGCCACACACAAATTATTTCCCTTTTAAGAAAATATTTATGTATTTTATTTGCTGACTGAAAGCAATATTTTTCCTTTAAGAAAAACAATATTTTAACAATATTGGGAGTTTTCTGTCAGGAACTGCTACTTTTAGAATGGGTCTATGTTCAGCTATCAAAAAACATGTCCTAGAATGACTAAATATTGTATGTAAAACATCTAAACAGTAAAATACTGAACACGTCTTACTTCGAAAATAAATTAATTGAATGGCCATAGTTGGCCAACATCACAAATCCAACCAACCAAGATGGGGGGCTTTAACCCCCACAGCCCCCAATGTGAGGGGCTGCACCCCCAACTATATATATATATATATATATATATATATATATCAACTGCAAGATCACACTACAGTGGGGAAAAGTGCAAACTTAAAGGTTTCCTTCACTTTCCTTATGCGTTGCGGTACTTCCTGGTTGTTGGCCAACTATGGCTAGTCTAATCGTGTTCCGTAATCCAGTGTTTTGTAGGTGATATAGGAGCCTCAGTTGGACTGCATTGTACTAAGATTCTAGGTCAGGTACTGCCAACTCTCCCTCTTGTGTTGATAATATCATGTGTTCCCCCTCCACCCTAGGATTTATATTATCCCATACATAACTATTTATTTTCTTAAAGATGACCATTCATGGAGGTTTTGCTCAGGCACTCAATTTCCCTCTTTCATCAAGCAATTTTAATTCAGGGAGTTTCTAAGATTTTTCAAGTCCCCCATCACAAATCTCTCAAGTTCTCTACTCCCTTTAAAAGTCAAGTTAAGATATTCCTGCCATCTCCTGGCAAACTGGGAACAAAAAAAGAGATGGTAGGAGGGGACCAACAAAACACAGGGATCCTTTCAGAAAAAAATGATGGTCTAAATCTATCAGCATTGACTATATTAGCAGTCTTTCCTCTCACCCCTATTTCTCTAAGGCTGTTCCAGAAACTAGATCTCAATATTCCCCCCTTAGGATCAACTTATCAGTTATCTACATTATTCTTTGGGTTATCTAAAGCCCCCCAAGTGTTTGCAAAATGTTTATCTCCAGTGATAGCTCAATGCACACTGCAGGGCATTCACTTGCAGACCCAACATTTGTATCCTTTGGGATTTCAAATGACAGTTTTGGGTTTTGTCAAAAAAATGGAACTGCACTGGTGAAGATGGCAGCAGGATAAAAATCCAGGTCTCCCCTTTTCTACTGTCCCAAGGCAGCAGGCTAAAAATCCAGGTGTCCCTTTTTCTACTGTCCCAAGTCAATCTGTAACTACAGATGCCTTAGACTAGATTGGGGAGTAGTTTCTACTGGGATAAAGGTTCAAGGCCTGTAGAACACTTTACACAGACCAAAGCATATACATTTCAAGGTGTTAGCTGTGATACATGCCATAACATCTGTCCATTTGTGGTTCCCCAAAACCTCTCCAGGTGGTTAAAGACACCACAATGATGTGGTTCATAAACACAAGGGGGCACCAGGTCTTGCCCTTTGTGCAGAAAAGCTGTGACGGCCTGGCAGGTAGCTCTTCAGCATGGCTTAACCTTTCAAGCATCCTACATTCTGTCTGAACAAAATGTAGTGGAAGAAAAGCTGAACAGACCCTCATGAATGGAAATTGTATAAAGTCTTCTAGGAATTGATCCAGTTGTGGTGAACACCTCAAATAGATCTGTTCATCTCCTTTCAAAACAGGCAACCAAACAAATTCTGCAATAGGACTCCTTGCTGGCAGGCCCAGAAAACTGTTACATTCTCATTCCTATGGTTGATTATGTTCTTTTATGCATTTCAGCCCTTTCCACTGATTTTCAGAGTAATTCTGAAGATTCAGGACGACTCTCCAAAAATCATTGTGGTAACTCCCTTTTGGCCCAGCTAAAATTGATTCTCCATTCTTATAGAACTGGCCAGAGACAATTACAATTCCTCACAAACTAGAAATACTCATACAAGACAAACAGAGTTTGATACACCCAATATTAACTTCAACTAACTGGCTGGATGATTCAATTGTGATACATTTTAGGCACCTCTTTCATGAGGATGTGCAGCAGGTAATAAAGAAAACAAGAAAGCCTGCGACTATTTAATCTTATATTGGTAATTGTAAAAGATTTTCTAGTTGGTGCCTAGCCAATAACCAGGGCCCTATCAAGGATTAGTTACCACATTGGTTCTTAAATATTTGCAAGTTACTTTCCTCTGACCTTTCTTATTCCTCTGTCAAGGTTACTCTAGTAGACAGTTCATCATGTCTGGCCATGGATCCTCCAGTTTCTTCTCTGTTTTTGGTAAAACAGTTTCCAAAGGAAGTTTTGCATCTTAGGCCACATAGAAAATGGGTGACGTCTTATTGGGATCTTAACTCTGTGCTGGAAAAGTTAACTATGTCTCCCTTTGAACCAGTCATCAGGCTGCTTTAAGGTTCATCACATGGAAGACAACTTTGTGCTGGAAAAGTTAACTATGTCTCCCTTTGAACCAGTCATCAGGTTGCTTGAACGTTCATCACATGGAAGACTGTACTATTTACTGCTCTGACATCTGCAACAAGAGTATCTAATTTGCAAGCTCTCATGGTGGGTGAACCCTATCTTGCCTTCCTTAGAAACAGGGGTCACACCAAGTATAAATCCCTCATTTATGCCCAGTGTTAAGATTTTACTTTGAATCAAGCCATCAGTTTCTCAGTGTTTTATCCAAATCCTCAGAACCAGGGAAAACGGATTCTACATGCTCTGGACATGCATTGGCAGCTCAGGTACTATCCTGGCAGAACTAAGTTCCTTAGATAAATTATCAGGTGCTTATTTCTTATAATGGGACAATGAAAGGACAACCCATATGAAAACAGATTTAGAGACAGTTATCTTCAGCTATTTCTTTTTGTTATTCCCACCATGGCAAATCTATTCCAGGCAGTATTAAGGTGCATTCTACTACAGCCTTGTCTTCTATAATGGGATATTGGAAAAGAGTGGACTTTAGAATCATTCTAAAGACAGCAAAGGTTCCTCTTTACATACTTTTACAAAGTATTACAAACTAGATTCCTTTTCAAGGTCCTGAACTGGCTTTGTTTGGGCCATCTGACAGGGGCTCCTGGACCCTTATGCTTCCTCCTCCCAGGTTGGATAGACTTTGATAACCAACCCATATAATCAAAAGAGTGATGAACACAGTACAGTTGTGCAAGTTGCACTTACCATAACAGCAGATGTTCAAATTCTTGACTGTACAGTAGCAGCACCCACCCTACATTGCCCTACTTCTGTTTATAACTAGCTGTTGAGATATACAGTTATCTGTTACTGTTTATATCTTTTAGAGGTTCAGGATGAGTAATCTGTTTTTTTCTGTATGGTCAACAAAGTTGAAAATGTCTACACCTCTCACTGCTAATTTTCCCACAAGGGGTAGCCAATCAGCAGAGTGTAGGTGTGCAAAGGAGCCAGAGTTTTGTGAAGCTGGCCAGTTGCACACAACCTAAACAGCCAAAGGCAATGGCAGCAGAAAGGACTTTAAACATACTGTAATGGAAAGTGCAACTTACACAACTGTACTTAATCCCTTCTGTTGGAAATGGGCAATGGCAATTACCACAAGTTTCCTTACAGACTGAACCTAGTCACATAAAACACAGGATATTTGGTACATCCTAGTTTCAAACAACTGCAACTAACTGCCTTGATAATCTTTTTCAGTTTCATTAGTGCTTTTATTACTATGTTTAGAACTATGGTTTCAGTTTCATTTCTCTTTTTTCTAAACAAGGAACATCTTCATTGAATTATCACTTATGACACAGGCAATCATACGTTTTTGTTAATGAAAAACAATATTGACATTTTCAGTTGCAAACATACATCAGCTATAATCTTCTACACAGTCATCGTCAATCAGACACTACATAGCTCATTCAATTCCTACTCTTCCTTAAACCACACTCCTCCAAAACATTTTTCTGCATGTACGTTTCCCACAATTTCCATTTTCTGTGTAACTTGCTCCTACCCTTTTCTAAAGATCCCACTTAGTTTCTCTTTTGCTATATTTGCTAATTCTAGTACAGTTGGTTTAGACGTTGATTTCCATTTTCTAGCAATATCTTTACTTCTCAGTTTTTGTATTACCTTTGTTTAGTACTTTCCCGCATATTCTTAGCTGCCATAACAGAATCCTTTTTGATCCATATTCCTAAGTAATTTATTTTATCATGTCCCCATAAATATGGGTATTGCTGAACCAATTCATGTGTAGGTAGACAGCTTACAGCCATTGCCTTTGTTTCATCTTCATTAAATTTATATCCCAGAAAGACTTTAGTTTCAGAATGTTCCACAACACTGAAATGTACTTTTTCTGGTTTTAACAGGTACAAAATATCTGTAAATAAAGCCAACTTTTCCTGATTACCATACCAATTATTATATTCTTGCATTTCTGAGTCCTTTATTTTCTTTGCCAATGGTAATAAATATAATGCAAATAACAAAGAGGAAAGAGGACAACCCTAACTAGTTCCTCTGTTCAAACAGCTCTTATCAGAGAGGGGACCCCCCACTTTAATTTTTGCCTCTGATCCCTCATGTATCCTTCTAAATAACTGTATTATTTTGTCAGGGAATGCAAATGCTTCCATTGCCTTACTCATAAAATCTCAGGCTACTCTTTCAAATGCTTTCTCTGCATCAAGACACACCAACAGTGGCATTTTCCCCTCTGGATCATCATTGTTCTATTAATATTATCAAATGTTTGCCTTCCTTCCACAAAACTACATTGACCCATATCTATCAGTTTTGCCATCACCTTTGCCATTCTTTTAGCCATTACAAACATTTTATAATCATGGTTAATAATCAAAATGTGCCTATGTGAAGTTAGACCTGATAGGTCTTTACCATCTTTAGGTATTACAGCCACCACAGCTTTCTTCTAGGATGTTGGTGCTTCTCCTTCCTTTAATCCACTGTTAACTCATTACATCCAAGTAACAACTCCAGGTGCATTTGCAGTTAACTCCTACTGACGCCACTAGGTGTCAAATATTGCTTGTTCATATTTGCATCAATAATTCCAAAACCATGCTATGTACAAGCTTTTAAAATATTTTATCCTAAAAGCTTACACAATAGCAAACAACTGCATTAATATTTGATCTCTGTCTAATGCAGGTAAATAGATATTAACTGTTGTTTTTTTATAATATTAATTCATATAGATACAATTTTCACATTTTTCTAAATATCTCAACCAAGAAATACAGACAGAACTCATTAGCCTTTTATGAAAAGCTCTCAGCTAGATGAATAAAATGCTGCTGATAGTATCTGTGTAATAAGAGTCGTTACTGAGATATTGTAAGTTGTTTACAAATATTACAAATGTAATAGTTAAACTAAATTTTAATGCACAGAGTAAGATCAAGACCTTAAAGAATGCTACCACTTTAAAATAGTTTGTGCTGAAGAGTTTACCACTTATACTTATTTCATAATCTTTAAGGTTCCAGAGATGTGAACATTTGTTTGAGATGCTCAGACAATTTGATTCTGTGAAAAGGCTTAGACTCTGCCAATTGGAAGTTACAGTGCAAACTTCCTGAGCTCCATTGGAGTGAATGAAAACTTCCAGACCTTTATCAATTTCTTCCATCCTAGCTTCCAAACTTCCACGAGAATATTCCTTGAGACTTTCTTGTACATTGGTGGTATCACCATTTTTACTTCATCTCCTCCTATCCTAAATGTTGGTAATTGAGCCTTATCTACCTTTAGCTGTGGCATATTTAATTCTTCCATAAATATTTCCATTTGTACTTTTTTTTTTATTTCCATATTTCACTTCTTTACACAGATTTTCATAAAACTTCTGAAATATTTCTTATACCTATACAGGATATCTGGTTACTTTCCTTATTATAGGCTCCCTAAGTTTGGCAAAAAAAAAACTTCTATTTTCTGTTGCCTGAGCCATTGTGCTAAAAGCTTTGTGCTCTGGAGTTGTCAAAAACAGTTGCTTAACAGCAATCTTTCTAAACTCATGCATATTATCAAAGTAGTCCCTTATTTTGTGTTGAGCACTCTACCTCTTTTTGTTTTGTGAGATTCCTCCATTATGTAATACAATCCTCTAAATAATTCTTGTTACTTCTTAACCACATCTGTTTTTATTTTATTTCTACACATTTTAAACTCCAGTTTAATTTTATCCTACTCCCTGGCTACATTTTTGAAGAAATTTCTATCCTCCCTAATAACGCCTGAATAACATCCACAACCCATTCCTTAAGTTCTGCTCTAACATACAGGTGGAAAAGCACCGGTGTCTCATTTTTATTTCATTTCCATGCATTTTTATTTTAGTTATCATTGGCATGTGATTTGAAATAGTTACTGTATGCATATTAAAACTTTCAATTAAATTCACATGTCCTGTAAAATATGTTTGTCTAGCCTAGCATAATTTTTGTACCTTGGGTAATATCTAAATTCTCTCTGAGCTTCTACTACTGAATTTGCATCTTCCATAAATATTTTCAAAAATATAGCCTCTATTATATTTTCCTTTCTAGGCCCCCAGATAATATCCTCACTGGTGCAAACAAAATTTCAGTCATGACCTACAAATAATATTCCATATTGAAGCTGATTATTTTCCCACAATTTTCTTAAACTCCATTGCAGCAGTTTTAGGTGGAATATAAATGCAAGCAAGCTTAAACCTCTTCCCTTGCCAGTAGCACCTCACTACTACAAATCTACCATTATTGTCTTTTTTCCTCTTCTATCACTACTGGAACTCCTCTAGCAATTAATACAAGTACTCCTCTTTTCCTTTGTCACAGATATTTCTGGTGAATAACCATTCTGAAATACTTTCTTCATCAAATTCACATGCTCAGTTCTTTCAAAATGTGTCTCCTGTAGCACAGCAACTTACACATTGCATTTCTGATATAGTTCTTTACTCTTTTTGTAGATACCCGAGAGACCATTCACATTAAAAGATAACATGGAAAGTGTTGCCATTATGATAAGAAGTTCTCATTACCACTTATGTACAACTTTTTTAAAAAATATCTTGTTTCAGCTTAATGATTGGCAGGTTGATCTTTTTATAAAGCTGTGTCTTGTCATTTCCATTTTCACATCTTACAAGACTTTGTTTTAATAAGAACCCTCAAACAAAAAACAAATACACACCCAAAACACCCTTATAACTTATTGACACAAATATATGTACAGCTTCAAATAATGAAGTTTAACCCTGTAAATAGGAATAATTGTCCCAGACTGACAGTTATGCTCACAGCTTAAACTGACCAATAATGAAGGTTATCCATGTTAAGATGCAGGGTACAGCAAGTGCTCTTGTCTTTTTGCCTTATCTTTTTTCCTCTCCCCGATGTAGAAAATGTTTTCTGAAAACATTTAACTTTTAGTCATCGAAATAAAAAAAGTATTCTTTTTATTGCTCTTATTAGTTTGTCTCCATAGAAACATGATAACCATATACACAGTTGCCTCTTGCTATAAGTGTCTCGTTGCACTGTGAACATTTATTTGCAAAAGGAAAACTTTTCAGTATATTCAATGTTCTTTTATTTACTTACTTCCACTTAAAACTTGTTAGATGAAACTAGGGGCCTGAATCCAGTCATACCTCTATGCAAAAGTAATTAAAAGCATATCAATTTTACTTGTATCGTGCTTTTGTCCAGACATTTTTCTCTCTTTACATCAGTGCCCACATTTTCTAAAACTGAACAAAATGGAAAAAAAGGAGAAAAAAGGTACCTACTTAGTTTAATATCCCTATTGCACAAAAAAACTGAAAAAAGCTTTACTACATTACATATGTATATATCTTGTTTTATAAAACTGTTAAGAACAAAAATGTTTTACTTACAGTTGCCTCTTTCCTCCCCCATCATGTTCTTCCAAACATTAATGACATGGAGTAGGGCCATATGCATTGGTATACAAGTCAAAAAGTCTAGTATTTCTAGGTTTTCTTGTTCAACCATATTTCACAAAGGTAACTGATGCTTTGTAATCCCACATGTATTCATTAATTTCTGAGTTGTTGGTTTTCTTTCTGTTGATCTCTAACTTCCAGCTCTAGTCTCCATTTAATTTCCAACATACTCCTAGTTAAAATTTGTGCTTTTTTTCTATTTCTCAGGCATCTTCCTTTGGAACATTGGAAAGGGTTTCAATGGCCCAGACTTTCTATGAGCTTTATTATCAGAAGAATAAAAAGCAGAATCCCCTTGTTTGTTGGATAAACTTTTGTATTCCCTCCTTAACCATGTTCTGCATCAAAAATAATAATCTCCAGGCCAAAATATTCTTAAGATATGAATATGACGGAATAAATTTACTCTTCTCCCTGGTGTACAGTGAGTAATAAGTTTCTACAAACACTCCACTGTCTAATACTTCACTGTCTCCAAATTTTAGTACTTTATTCTTCTGCCACAATTTTGTCAGAATCAACTCTTTCTGCTGGCAGGATTGTATCTTTACTATTAGAGAGCTTTGCTGCTTTCTTATGGCTAGGTTTGGAGCATACACACAATCTGCCCATTCAGTTAACAACTCCTGCTGTGGAATACCAGTCCAGTTGCTTATTTGTGCTTTCATAAAATTAATACAGTCTGTTCCTTCCAGTTTCTCTGGCACAGCAGAAAATCTCAGGTTTTCCCAAATGGCTCTGTCCTCTAATTCTACCATTTTTTTAAAACATTTCTTCTTGGGCAGTTTCATACTCAGCCAGCCTTTTCTTCATTTCAACCTCTGATTTTAGCAGTTTTATCAGCTCATCTGAATACTTGTTTAAAACTTATTCTATTTTTCCAGCTTTTTATTTGAGTTGATATACTCTCTTCAGTGTTTCATTCATTTTAATAAGCTCTAAGCATATCTGACTTTCTTTTTCTCTAGATTACTGAAAGTCATGTCTTTTACCAAAGCTGGAGCTTGAACTGGTTTTTGCTGAACAGCTGCAGTATTCTTCCAAACTAGTGTTTTCCCCTCACCTTTTGTGGTAATTTTTTCTTCAGGTTCACTAAATGTCTTCTTTGCCGGCATCCAGACAGTGCACTTACTAGCTAGTAACTGAAATTTATCCAAAAAGACAAACTCAACAAACAGAGAGACTGGGATTTTAGATGCAGTCCTTTAAGGAGAATAACTATAATCAAATAGAATATTACATCCATAAAGTAGCAAAGTATTCTAAAAACTAAGCCAACACGGGAATGGAAAAGGGCGATTCTGTTGATAGGGATGACTGCAATTAGGAATACAGATAATAGGCAAGAGTGGGCTGGAATTTATTGGAGAAAAGTGGCAAAAGAACCAAGGTAGTGGGAGCAAATAGAGGAAAAGGTAACAGAATGGAAGAGGCCAGGAATTTATTTGGACTGCAGGTTATAGATTGCCTTCTTTAACACAGACTGATAGAGTATAGGCAAAGAGAAAGCAATAAGGGGGTCCTAAATGAAAGACCAGCACTGGTAGACCTTTTAGTAGACTCTAGAACAGAAGCTACCATTAAAAAAGGAATAATTAGTAGAGTGTATAAAATATTGCATGATAACTATAAAAAATCAATCAGAGGAGGCTAGAAAGGACTGGGAAGAGAGACTGGATAAGCACTTCAAAAAGAAACAATGGGAGGGTATATGTATGTCTCCCAAATAGGCAATAAAAGCTAGAAGATTTAGGATTTTTGCTTGGAAATGTTAAAATAGATATTTTTATACCCCAAGTAGGGTCCAGAGAATTTTTCCTTAAGTAGACAGCAAATATTGGAAATGTGATGGGGGAAGAAAGAGGTGCTTTCTGGAACTGAGGTGGGTTGGCAGACTTTGATTCCCTGTGGGATAAACTGTCAGGGATGTTGGGTAGGCGGATTGGTGTGACAAGTGAGATTTTTCTGAGCTAGGATACAGAATCAGACTTGCCTAGACATGCTAAGCAAGGTCATGCTCTGACTATGGTGGCTGCCAAAAAATAATTTACTAGAAAATGGAAATCAAAATCTAAACCAGCTATAATAGAAGTAATGAATATAGTAACACAGATAAAACAACTGGAATTGAGATCTTTAGAAAAGGGTAGATGCAAACCACATAGGAAAAAATGTGAATTCTGACAACAATACATAACAGGGGAGAAATGAGGTTTAAAAGAAGGCAGGACTTAAATGAGCTATGTAATGTTTGACTAAAAATTATTGGGTAGATTGAAAGTGATGTATAATGTTTGGAACTGGGAGTATGTCAGTATGGTTTGTGATGTAAAATGCTTGCAACTAGGATTGTGTCTGGTTCATTTTCATTTATATAAATGTATGATTGCTTATGTCGTGATGGTTTAATAAAGATGTTTGTTTAAAAAAAATGGCAGGAATCGAAAAATGTATGTAATGTTGCGTAGGTTATATGATATATAGCAATATATGTGAATTATAATGTTTGTTCATGATAATTTAATACAATATGATTCCTTATATAC
The DNA here is from genome assembly GCF_019279795.1 of Protopterus annectens. Lineage (NCBI taxonomy): Eukaryota > Metazoa > Chordata > Ceratodontiformes > Protopteridae > Protopterus > Protopterus annectens. The sequence goes on along the minus strand of NC_056734.1, from coordinate 124,832,751 downwards.
AAATGTAAATTTGCCTGTGTCACAAGTGGCCATTCAATATAATCATTTAAGAAAAAATAATACACAATGTATATACAAAAAGGGAGAAGAAAAGTTTACCAGTGATGGTAATAAGGGATACACAAAAGTGTAGTAAATGGAGGTAAAGCAGATACTAGAATAATAAAAGTTGTATTATAAAAGGATATAAAGATACATGAAGGGTAAATTCAGTAAAATTAGACTTATCTTTCAAAATAATTATAATAAGCTCAAGAGCTCACAGTGACCACATCCAAATGCGAGAGTGGAAAATAAGATTTGGGGTATGTTAGGGGGTGGAGCATTATGGGTAAGGCAGGATCTTGACAGTTAGTGGCCAAAAGCTGAAAATAATGGCGGAGTCAGGTCCAAGGACTAGATCTGAACCCAATGGTTCATTTTTAAAGGTTCAGTCACTGTTGGCTTCCACTATGCTGATAAAAGTCCCAAATACTGAAGGTGAAGAACAGCTTCAATTGGATGAAATGCTGACAACTGTGGATATTACAATGAACCGATGTTTAAGTTAGTGGTTAAACTGGGTCTTAGATTGCATTACTGTGGAAAACTGAGCTGCAGCCAAATATACTCAAACAGTACAGGTCCCATAACAGCATTCTCAAGGATTGGAAATGCAGGCTCATAAGTTTTATGTTTTACAGGAAGAGCTGGCAATTTCTGCAGACAGTACTATCTGTATACAAAATCACTTATCAGCAGGTAGATAAAATGATGTGAGAAATGGCCTCCCAATGAAAGTTTAATGGAAATCTCACAGAGTATCAAAACCCTGATGATAGTTCATTGAAATCATTTGGCTATGATCCGCAGCTGAGAATATACAATCACCAAAACCATTTTGCAGGGGGATTACCTCTCAACATGGAAATCATACCTCAGCCACATTTACTGCTATTTCTACAAACCATCTCGAAGACTGCATTATCTTTGTGAAAAGGGACATTCCCAAGACAGCACAATGTCAATCTTCCTAGCAGTAACCCTGGAATCACACAAGAGTATCAGTCTCTAGTATAGAAATACCAATGTTCAATAACAAGGAGAAACATTTAAGCAAACACACAAACATAAAAATAAAGCCTGTTATACACTGAATGACAAGGGGAAAATGCTGATTTCATGTTGGGCAAAAAACATTTCTTTTTTCCCTGAGGTCAAGCCTATCATTTGGTGGGGGGGCAATGTGTGGTTCCTTAGCTAAAAGGACAAGGGAACTACAAAAGTCCTTCTTGCTGATTTACCCACCACCAGAAAAAATCTTTCAGGATAGATATTTGATGTCTGCACTAGCACTAGGCTTGGATGGAGATTGGGGAAATGTTATTTTTTCCACCACACAACTGAAGTCCCATGGGGGCACTTTTAAGAAATGATGTCTGAGACGGATTACTCCTTCTCAGAAATAACTCTACCATATAGCTTAAGGATAGTGGAGTGTCCAAGAGAAGACATGCTGCAATACCAGGCAACCTTTAATGGAAGCATAAAAGACCCCATAGAAGTAGCTGTTCCTGGTATTGCAAAATCAATGGATTGTTGACACTTCGTGTTCTCCAACCCAGGGCAGAACATATGAGAATAATCTCTTCCACTTAGTTTAATAATCTAATGTTGGGTTTTCTGGCCTGCCTTAGGATTCAGAATTTCTCTCCTAGAAAAATGGTCCAAGAAAGGAATTAGGCTGAGATCATCCATACTGCCGGTCTGAGACTGGCCAGGTTGCACTATACCAATGACCCTTCCTTCTGGGTCAAGATAATGCAGGACTGTGGAAGGAGGCTAGGGCTTCCATGTTTAGCTATACCAGCTGGAAAAAGCATGGCTTGGCCATAGAAGAGCTACCTGAAGCAGCCTGGCCTTTTCTATTCTAGCTTTCAACAGAACTCCTGAGAAGTGGAAGAAAGTTGGAACTCCTTAGAACAGACTTGTGCAAGGAATGAAGGAGGTGTTCATTGCTCATACTGTCTTGCAAGGGACATCATCACCACCCCCCCTTCTTTGATTTTCTACATGGGGACAGATGTCATGTTAACAGTTACCATTTCTCTTGATTCAGTGCTACTCTCCTACCATCTTAAAACACTCATGCCTGACTGCTGCAGGTCTTTTCTCACACAATGAATCATTCTCTTTGTTGAACATATTTTCCACTTGCCTTCCTCCTCTCTTTCCCAAATCATCTTTTGCTTTCCTGAACTATGGTTTGTTCTCTTTGATCTTTTCTGCAACTGGAGCTACTTTGGCTTTTGCTCTGATGTCATAGCTTCTTTGTCTAGCCCAGTTCTAGGCCAGCCCTGCAAAACAAGTTTCCAAGTGTATGGCTTAGCCCTGGGATAGGAACAGTTAGAGTCCAAGAGGACTTCCACAAATATCTTAAATTTCTGGCTTTACATTTTAATTGGGCAGACTCGCAGAAAACTACAAGCAGGTTAGGTAGTGTAAATTGTTACTTACTGTTTTCTACATCTCCTCTATGGAGGAAGCCTCAATTAAACAAAACTGTCCAGATAAGAGAACACATGGATTAACTGAGTCTTGACATGGATGAACACCGAGATGAAGCATTTGGAAAATGCACTGGGAACAGCGGAAAGTTTAAAAGAAAAAAAAAAAAAGAGAGATGAAATTAAAATGTTCCTGACCGGTCCTAAATCTCAGTCTGCATTGCTTTTGGAAAGAGATGGTCAAGTAAATATCCATAGGGGTTAGAGTGACCTACAGGGCTTTTGGTAAAGTTAGAGAAAGGCTCATAAAGTCACCCATTTTAACTCTGTCAGCTCTAGAAACTTACTCTATTGTGACACATCTAGGAAGCCTCTCTGGAGGCCATTCCTTTAAAACCAGGAAAAGCCTTGGGTAAACCCTCTCGAGATTTTTTTCAATCACTCCACAACTCATTAAGATTGACAGATTACGCTTTTATGGGGGATGGAAAGCATACTCGGGGGGGGGGGCACTAAATTCTACTTTGTAACCTGAGGATACAACTATGCTGACCGATATGATAGCTGATATAAGAAGCTCATTCTCTGTGAAATGGGAAATCCCTCTCTCAAGGTATGCAGTGGAGAAAGGAAAGGGAATGGGTTTTACAGCTGCATAAACAGCACTGACTTTCCTGAGAGGTAGGAGACTTTCCTCCCTTCACCGGGAAGGACAGATGGACATTTGAGAGATCACTTCTTCCAGCAAAAAACAAGTCAACGAGGTGAGGGTTATTCTACATTTTAGTTACTGCAGTGACTTCATGGGAAATGGAAGAGTTCAACCACACTTAGGAACAATCAGATCTCTGGAGGAAGGACATACAACCGTGGTCATTTTCCATGGCTCTGGATCCTACTGCAGCAGTGAGCCCCACAATGAAACAGTATGGCATATTTACATACATAAACACGTACTCACCAGCATATATGTTATTAAATAATATTTACAGATATGGCCACACAAATATATTTTAAATGCAGGAAAATGCTCAGATTAATTTACTTCAAAGCTGTAAAACCGGCTTAATTGATGTAAAAGGAAGATTACCCTCAACCTGTGGAATTTGATCCAATGGCCAACAAACACTGACTACAATGCAAATAAGGAGTAATACGTTTTATTTGTAATCCTTGCAAACACAGCTGAACATGTGCACTGTGAAACGCTTCACCTCTGGTATGCCACCTGTGCAAACACATCATCTGTAAAATAAAAGTCCTCTTCACAAAGTATAAAATATACTGATATCAGCTGCATCCATTACATGTCGGTTGTTGACATCACCAAAGGAAGAAATGTTCTCCAGTTTCTTCCCTCAACATGCAGAAAATAGGAAATCTTAAGTACTTTTAAAAAAGTTGGTCGCTTAAATAGAACAGTTTGTGCAATTTAGTCATCTAAGAAATCGTCATCAAAATTGACATCCGTTGTATCAATATCTTCAAGCTCCAAATTATCCAGGTCCTCTTCTAAGTCTAGTAGGCTCTGGAAAAAATAAAAATACATTTAAAATTTGATAACACTGCAGAGGTGATGGTGTGAGAATATTAATTTGGGACAGAATGTTTAGAATAAATTAAAAAAGTGATTATGGAGTCAGTAAAAACAGACTCAAGGACATCTTGTGCAAGCAAAAGTACTCCACGACAGTTGACAACCTGCTCGTATAAATACATTTCACTCATGTTTTCTAAAAAAGGAAAACGAGTCTTTTGCACTGCTGAGGGTGTAGTTTGTCCTGTACACCTTTGTGCATCCACTTTCAACACCAGTTCTCAGTAGAAAAAAACTAAGAAAATGAAGCACCTATCCACAATTTGCACAGACATGTTGTTGTTGTCTTTTCCCGGTTAGGGGTGGCCACAGCGGAACTCTTGTCTGCTAATGATTGGCAGTAGATTTTCATGAACGGCAAGGTGCCAGCTCGACATTCAACCTTCAACGAAGGCACGCCCATTTATGCATGTCTTTCCAATGCCCACCCAACCATGGGGAGGACATGCAGACTCCACACAGAAGGCACTCCCTGCACTCCAGCTGAGAATCGAACGGGAGAACCGCTTGCTGTGAGGCAACAACGCTACTGCTGCACCACCACAATTTGCGCAGACATACAAATACAAAATCCAGGAGTGGAGGTAGTTTTCTACAGAACCCTTTTCCCTTTAGCAGAGAGAAATGAAACCTAATCAGAAAAGCCATGCATTAGAAAATGCCATACACAACAGCTAAACATCCAGGTCAGCCCTATGTTTTCCTATGAGAACGTTCCTGCTCCAAGTAATATACAAAATATTTTGATAACATGTCTGCAATAATTCCATTATCACTAGTCAACTCTCCTCTAGTTATTATTAAAAAAAAACTCAGCTAGTATCCCCCGGAAAACAGACTGTGCCTAGTGGAACTAATCTAGTCAACCAAAGTAAGATATTTATTTATTTATTTTACATTTGTTGACCGGGCTAGTCTATCTGGATATATGTCCATTTTCAGTAGAGGCCCGGGGAGAAAAGCTCCAATGAGTATTACATGGTTTTTCAGAAAAAAGAAGTACTAACAAGTACAAGTATAACAAACACAAACAGTAAAAAAATTTTTTTTTTTTTTTTTTTTTTTTTTTAAATATCTGGAACACCTAAGTCAGGTCAATACTTTACAATACAAAAAAGTACACACATTTTTTAAGAGAATGGTGTAATGTAATGAGAGGTAAAAAAAAAGAAAAGAGAGAGAAAAAAAAAAAAAAAAAAAAAAAGAAAAAGAGGAAGTTTGAAGAAGTACTGTGTGAAGGGTCTAAAAAGGGGGGAGAGGTCTAGAACAGATATCTGAGGGTTGATTATAAAAGGCAGATGACAAGAAAAGAAATAGCATCTTGTGTTGAGATGCACTTTTAGATTCCTTTTGAAAAGTGGAGAGAAAGTCAGATGAGATATCTGAAAATTTTCAACAGAGTTTGAGAACAGGCAGTCACCTGCAGAGTTTTTAGATATAGTGGTTTTGATTAATAGTTTGCTTGAAGAGCTAGCTGTTTCTGATTGGTATAGGAGTTTTGGAGGGTTGGTGCAGGGTTTTTGTGAGCTATCATAAGTTGTTGAAGTTTAAGCTGATTAGGAAGTTCTAACCAGCAGTTGTTTTTTCAGAAGGCAGTGATGTGTGTGGTATGTTCTAAAAGCTGGCAAATCAAGCAATATATATGTATTTACCTAGATGGAATCATCTGCATATTGAATACAGATAGTATTTGGGATATGGCAGGAGTATCAAGTGAAAGAAGAAGAGAATGTGCAAAAGTGTATGTGGTTCATATCCAAAGGCTTTAGATAAGTCATTGAGAAGTGCAGTGCAGATGAAATTTTCGTTGCGATTAAAGTTGATGGAGCCTGTAAATGAGTTATGGATACATTTTCCAAAATTTTAGCAATGGGGGGATATAGTGCTATATATCTTCCAGATGGAAGGGATAGTTCCTTCATTAATAGATCTATTTATCAAAATATAGTAATTAAATAACTCTATTCCTAGCTCCACTGCATAAAGGGATGGAGCCCTATGACCCAGGTGATGACAGTTCAGTTAGCTCAGAAGTTGGACGAGTTAGGTGGGCAGTGGGAAGGGTACAGCTTTGCCTGGTCACCCACTCTGGAATGAGGGGTTTATGCCTGTGATATGACATCCTTTGTGGTGATGGGGTGGTGCCACTATCTAGAGGCAAACAGCCATTGATGGGGAGTCCAGTTACACTGGTTGATGTGTGTGATATCAGCAGCTCTGTCCATTCAGGACATATAAAAATCTCCTGTGTCTACAGAAAAAAAAAAAATGTGATGCTGTTAGCTGCTCCACTCCATTTCCCCTTCTCCACCTGTTACTACTGTGGTCCCGGCCCCTTGAGATGGTACCAGGGACATTCAAGATAAAATGGTGCCGCTGATGGTCAGCTGGAGGGCATGCAAAATGGAGACAAAATATAAATAAATTTGTCAGTGTAAAGAGATCATTCTTTACATAATCCCCACAATCTTGCTGATGGCTCACTCCATGTGGTGTTACATATGGTAGCTGCTTCACTTATTTTTCAGTCCTTCAACCCTGACAGTCACTTTAAAAGCAAACCTTCAAATAAGTAAAATGTAAATAGTTATGCTTGCTGTGGCACTGATATTTTAAGACATGGTTACAACTTCTCTCTCACATAACTTGCATCTGTCATAACATTAATTATGCCTTTATACAAATTTAGTGCTGCTAACCATCACTAGACTCAGTACAGTCTTTCACAGTATTGTTTTTTCTTTAGCATTCCTTCCCAAGACTGTACGCACACTTTGGACCCAAAAATCCTAACTTAAAACAGACACTGGGTTAAGGTTACCACCTGTCCCTTTTTCCTGCAGAATAGTCATGATTTGGGGGGGGAGGGGCAGAAAATGGCTACTGCCCTGACATTGTTTGTTCAAACAACTTTATTGAATTATCACTTGTGACACTGGCAAATTTGCATTCATATAAAAGTAATCACACTATAATTAATATAAACATTTTACTTCACATATATTGCTATATATCATATAGCCTAAGTAACATTACATAAATTATTCAATTCCTGCCTTTTTTTAAAAGAAATGCTTTCATTAAACCATCACTTACTACATAAGCAATCATACATTTATATAAATTAAAACAAACCACACCAACACAATCTCAGTTACAAGCATTTTACGTCACAAACTATACTGTCACACTCCCAGTTGCAAACATTACACACCACTTATAATTTGCCCAATCTTTTTCAAACATTACATAGCTCATTTAAGTCTTGCCGCCTTTTAAACCTCATTGCTCCATTGTAGTGCTCCCACAGTTCCCATTTTTTACTACATAGTTTGCTCCTACCCTTTCCAAAGACCACAATTCCAGTTGTTTTATCTGTTACTATATTCACTATTTCCAGTATACTTTTTGATTTTGATTTCCATTTTCTAGTAATGGTTTTTATGGCAGCCACCATTATTATACACAGCAAGGCCTTACAATGCCTAGGCAATTCCGATTCTGCATCATACCTCAGAAAAATCATCTCCCTCATCAGACCAATCTGCCCACCCAGCATCTCTGACAGTGCATTCTGCAGGGAATCCAGAAAGACTGCCAATTCACTGCACCCCTAGAAAATATGCTCCCAATTACCTCTTTCTTCCCCGTCACACTTCCAACATTTGCTGTCTGCCTGAGGAGAAACTCCGGAGTCTACTTGGGGTATAGAAATATCTATGCAAGCATTTCCGGGCAAAAACCCTAACTCTTCTAGATTTTGTTGCATATTTGGGAGACAAACATATCCCTCCATTGTTTTTGTTGTGAATTGTTTATCCAATCTCTCTTCCCAATCCTTTCTAACCTCCTCTGATAAATTCTTACAGTTATCATGCAATGTTTTATATGCTCAACTAATCAAGTATTCCTTTTTTAATGGCAGCTTCTTTTCTAGATTCTACTAAAAACTCTACCAGTGCTGGTCTTTCATTAGGACCCCCTATTTCCTTCTCTTTGCCTAAATTCTTATATCAAACCCTGATAGGGAAGGCAATCTCTAACCTGCAGTCAAATATATTCTTGGCATCTTCCCATTCTATCATCTTTCTGTCTCTAGTTATTTGCTCCCAATACCTTGGTTTCTTTCCAGGCTGCGGCGGTGCAGCGGTTAGCGTTGTCGCCTCACAGTAAGAGGTTCTTTCAATTCTCGTCTGGAGAGCCTTCTGTGTGGAGTCTGCATGTCCTCCCCATGGTCGAGTGATGTTTAAAGACATGCAGGTAGGTGCGTGCATGAATGGGTGTGCCTTCTTTGAAGGTTGGGCGTCGGGCTGGCAACACGGCACCGTAAAAATCCACTGCTAATCATTAGCGGACCAGAGTTCTGCTGTGGTGACCCCTAACCTGGAAAAGCCAAAAGACTAAGACCTTGGTTTCTTTCCAGTTTTTCTCCAATAAATTCCACCCCCTCTTGCCTATTGTCTAAATCCCCAACTGCAGTCATCCCTATAGGCAGAATCTCCTTTCTCCAATCCTGTGTTGGCTTCGCTTTTAGAATACTTTCTGCTACGTTATAGATAACAATATTCTGCATGATTATTGTTATTCTCCTTAAAGGCCTGCATCCAAAATCCCAGTCTCTCCTTATTTCTTGAGCTTTCCCCCCATTTCATCTCATCCCTTTCCACTTTGAAATGTAGTTTTCTACTTGTGCTATGTGCAGGAGTCTTAACTGTGTAGCTCAGAAACACCCCTTCAAATTGGGTGAACCTAATCCGCCCCGTTCTAGGAAGAAGCAGCTTTACCCACTTGACTCTCTGTCTTTCCCTCCCAGATAAAGTCCTTCAGCTATTTATTAACTGCTATCCACCACTTCTCCTCTGGTTGATAAAAATATGACTGACCTGTGTACAAGACTAAAAGGACTGCAAACATTGTAACTGCTTGCACTTTATAATCCATATCCATGTAACAAAGCTTCAATTTTCTCAGTTTTTATATTATCTTTTGTTTAGTCTCGTCCCACATATCCTTAACTGCTACACTAGAATTATTTTTAATCCATACTCCTAAATACTTCATTTATCATGTCCCCAAAAATATGGATATTGCTGAACCAATTTGTGTGTGGATACATAATTTACCGCTACTGCCTTTGTTTTAGCTTCATTAATTTTGTATCCCGTAAAGATCTGAAACTGTCTCAAAATGTTCCACAACATTGTAATGTCTCTTTCTGGTTTTGTCAGGTATAAAATAATATCATATGTAAATAAAGCCAGCTTTTCTTGATTACCATACCAGTTATGTCATTGAATTTCAGAGTCCCTTATTTTATTTGCCAATGGTTCTAAATATAATGCAAATAATAAAGGGGAAAGAGATCACCCCTGCCTCGTTCTTCTGCTCTAGCAGAAATGATCAGAGAGCACCCCACCCACTTTAAATGTCCACTTCCAATCCCTCATATATCCTCCTAATCAACCTTAGAATTTTTTCAGGAAATGCAAATGCTTTTATTGCCCTGCTCATAAAGTCCCAGCTTACACTGTCAAATACTTTTTATGTATCAAGACCCACCAACAACAATGATACTTTCTTACATTCTGCTTCTCTCTAAATCATCAGTGTTCTGTTAATGTTGTCAAATGTTTGGCTTCCCTCAACCAAACCACAGTGAGCCATATCCATCAGTTTTGGCATTACTTTTGCCATTCTTTTAGCCATTATAGACATGAACATTTTACAATCATGTTTTAGTGTTGAAATGGGGTTGTATGAAGCTGGATCTGATGGATCTTTGCCCACTTTTGGTATTACAGCTACCACTGCTTTCTTGCAGGACACTGGTGCTTCTCCACTTAAAATACTGTTAAACAAAACGTTCCATATCTTTAGCAATTTTTTTCCTCCTAGCTTCCAAACTTCCACAGGAATACCATCTATTCCTGTGAATTTTCCTGTAGACTGGTTATCACAATTTTTATCTCATCTCCTGTTATCTTAACCATTAGTAATTGATCTATCTGTCTCTAACCTTGGCATATTTAATTCTTCCATAAACATTCCATTTGTATCTTTTCTTGATTTTTTTCTCTCAGCTTTATAGAGACTCTCATAGAATTTCCAATTTATTTCTAATACCTCTACCTTCCTTGTTTTAGGCTCCTTAAGTTTGGTGACAGCCCTTTTTGCTTTCTGTTGGAGTCGTTATGCTAAATTTTTTTGTACTCTAGTGTTATCAAAAAGCAGTTGATATTCATCTTGTTCTGTGAGAGTCACCCTATTTTACAATACTTTATTTAAAGGTACTGACAAATGTTAATTCTTGTTACTTCTTAACCATAGCTCCCTTTCTTTTATTTCCACCCCATTTTTATCCCACTCCTTAGATTTTCAGAAGAAATTTCAATCTTCTCTAACAGCTCGAGTAGTCTCCACTACACATTCCTTAAATTCCCCTTTTTTTCAACAGATGGATGAGAAGCACTAATGTCTTATTTTTATTTCACTACCCTGTGCTTTTTTTATTTTAGCTATTATTGGTGCACGTTCCAAAATGGTTATTGGGTATCAAGACATTAAATGCACGTTACAGTGAAATGTAAATGCTATCTAGCCTAGCCCAGTTTTTATATTGCGAGGAATAATATGTAAATTCACTCCAAACTTCTATTAATTAATTAACATCTTCCACGCCAAATATTTTTATAAATGTCTTCAAAAATCTACCCTTTTTTGTTATTCCCTTCTGGGCCCCCCAGACACATTTTCACCACTCCAAATAAAACTCCAGTCCCCACCTATAAATAACACTCCTTGCTGAAAAATTATCATTTCTTACAAAATTTTCTTCCATTATAGCAGTTTTAGGTGGAATACAAATATATGCCAGTGTAATCGTCCTCCCTCGCCATTAGCCCCTTAGCATTACAAATCTGCCATTATCTTTTTTATCTTCGTCTATCACTATTGGAGGTCCTCTTGCAATTAATATAAGTACTCCTCTATTCCTTTGTCCCAGGTATTCTGCTCAATAATCATCCTGAAAACCTTTATCAGTTCTCAGTATGTCTCCTGTAGCACAACTATTTACATTTTTTAATAAAGTTCACTACTCTTTCTTTTTTGAATCTGTGAGGCCATTTACATTTAAAGACATTACAGAAAGCATCATTATATTACAAAGTTGTCATTCCTTCCTTTTATGTCTAATACTTTTTTTGTTAAATGTCTAGTTCCAGCATTTGTGTTATATATTACAAAACAAGTTGTCCCATACAGTTTCGGTTTGTAGAAAGGTGGTTTCATACAGAAGATAGCCATAGTAAACTGACCACGTGAATCCGGCGTGACTCCTTGGGATTTACGGAACCACATCTTCCCACCCTTCTGTCCTTTGGGATAAGGCCTAGAAGGGGTGGAAAAATGGACTCCAACAGCAGAAAGAGTCTTGCCGTCCTGCTCGCACCTGGTCAAGGTTTCCTTCACCTGAGGGCCAAACAAAGCTGACCCATCAAAGGGAGAATTTGTGAAGGACGCCTTAAAGGGATCCGCAAAATCACATAGCCGCATCCAGGCTTGGCGTCTAAGAGCCACACCTGTGCCTGCGGCTCTACTCGCTCCATCCGCAGCATAAGATATTAGCCGCATGGAGGAGTTTGCAATGGAATTGAGGGTTCCTAGCTGAGAAGCAATTTTTCTTGAGCTCCTGCAGCTGTAGGATCCTGAACTACTTCTCCCAGCTCCTTCAGGATATCCCTCTGGAGTCTGGTGAAGTGACATAGGTAATTCAGCGAACGCATAGCAAAGGTCGCGGAGGAAAACATCCGCTTACCGTACCTATCCATGGTCCTAGAGTCCTTATTAGGAGGATGGACGGGCACGGAAGGATCTGCAAGTTCCTTTTTGGTGGCCGCAGCCACCACCATGGCATCAGCGGGGACACCCTTAGTAAGGAATTGTTTGTCACACGGGGCAGTGATAAATTTTGAAGTCCTCCTAGGGACTGGCTCTACAGAGTCAGGAGCTGCCCACGCCTTTCGTGCAATAACCTGGGGGTCGAAAGGCGGAGACACCCAGGAGGTGGAGGGCCGAGATCCAAACGCCTCTAGGTATACTGACTCATCCTCAGAGGGATTGTTGGTGGGCCAGTTTCCCCTCTGTTTCAGAAGTTCTAGGATGTCTGAGAAGGAGACATCCTCAGAGAGGGATCTAGGGGATCCCTCTGACTCATCAAAGTCAGTATCCGAAGTGACAGACTCGGGAGTCTACATGCTTCCTCTCCCAAGTCCTCTTCCTACGCGCATCTCCCGAGACATCAGGAGACTCCTCGGAAGAGGGGAAATTCAATGGGGAAACCTGAGGCGGAGGATCTCTGGGTCCTGTAGCAAGAGAAGTGGCAGAGATGTCAACAGGTACTATAGAGGGAGGAGCTACGGGAACAGACTGCTGACTGATACCAGTGGCCAGTACACTCTGCAACAACTCGAATGCTCCCTCCCAGGCAGGTCCGAGAGAACCCGCTCCAAGAGCTAGGAACCCAGGGACCACCGAAGGGAAGTCTCCGAGGCAGATGTGGGAGCCGAGCTCACCAAGGCCGAGGCTCCAAGGGGAAGAGCGGGTTGGGACAAGGGTCCGATGCCACTCACCCCCTCGGAGGAGACCATGGAAGCCCGACCACCGAATCCCTCTAAGGAAGGTCTCGAAGAGGAGATAAGAGTAGAGGCTGAAGGAACAGAAGGGGGTATCCGTCCTCCAGCCGTAGCAGTAACCATTCCCGAAGACTCCAACTCCAAGCTCTGGGGTAGAGTTGAAGGAGGAACTGTAACGGGGTGTGGACCAACAGTCGTCTGTTGAGACGGACTGTGTAACATTTGGGCCAGTACCTGTGACTTAAGTAATCTACTGACCACTCTCTCTAGGTCATGATCTGACAACCTGGATGACCTTGAAGATCGGCTCCGATGGCTCCGCTCCGATAGAAGAGGTGAAGCCGGAGCTGAAAGTATCGGCTCCAAGGAAGGAGACCTCGATCTCTTCCTGGAAAGAGCCATCGGACCCGATAGTATAGATCCTGTCGGAGCGGATTTCGGAGCCGACAGGAAGCCTTCGATGTATCGGCTCCAGCCGGAGCCGATACAGCCACCAAAATAACGGTGTCGGAGCCGATCGAGCCGACACCGATGCTGTGCCACATGGGTGGGGGAACCGAGCGGAGCCGACATCGGTGGTCAATACAGATTCGGCACCGATAGCCATCGGTGCCGAAGGCTTTAAGCTAGAATCGGCTCCAGCCGGAGCGATCTCGACTCAATGCAGTCGGAGCCGAGGCCGCAGGCTTAGATACAGAAGCCTGGGCCTTGGAAGATTTTGCTGATTTTGGTGGAGCCGACTTAGCCGGAGAGCCCTCCGGCTTAGAAGGCCCCGAAGTATCAGCTTATTACGTCTCTCCTGCAGGACTCTCTGGCTGAAGGAATGACAAATAGCACAGGAGTCCTGCAGGTGAAGAGGGCCCAGACAATCCAGGCAAGAAGTGTGACCGTCTGTCAGAGACATCTTCTGACAGCACGAGTCACACTTCTTAAAACCTGAGACCCTCTCCTTTGACATGGTGCTGAAAAACACACACACACACACCAGTCAAAATTAACTTAAATAAAATACCAAAAGGTATTCTATAAAACCAACACACACACCCTAACAGGGGGGGGATGGGATAGGGAAAAGTTTGACTAACAAAATTAAAGGAGACAGGGATTTTCTGTCAGAAAAAGTACAAAATAAACTTAAAACTATCAATAAAAGGTTTTTTTACTAAAAGGGGCTTAAATCTCACAAAAGTGAATAACTTACCAGGAGCTGGTAAAAAGAAGACCTCCTAAGCGAAGCGGCAAACGAGATCTGGGTACTTACCGCCTTGCATCATGGGATATGGGGCTGCCTCGAGCTGGTAAAAGTGACTCTCGAGCTTAGCAAGTGCCGAGTCGGAGCCGAGGGATCGGCTCCGAACCCATCAAGCAAGAATGAAGGCGAGATTGACAACTTAACATTTATCATTTCCTACAAAATTTTCTTCCATTATAGCAGTTTTAGGTGGAATACAAATATATGCCAGTGTAATCGTCCTCCCTCGCCATTAGCCCCTTAGCATTACAAATCTGCCATTATCTTTTTTATCTTCGTCTATCACTATTGGAGGTCCTCTTGCAATTAATATAAGTACTCCTCTATTCCTTTGTCCCAGGTATTCTGCTCAATAATCATCCTGAAAACCTTTATCAGTATGTCTCCTGTAGCACAACTATTTACATTTTTTAATAAAGTTCACTACTCTTTCTTTTTTGAATCTGTGAGGCCATTTACATTTAAAGACATTACAGAAAGCATCATTGTATTACAAAGTTGTCATTCCTTCCTTTTATGTCTAATACTTTTTTTGTTAAATGTCTAGTTCCAGCATTTGTGTTATATATTACAAAACAAGTTGTCCCATACAGTTTCGGTTTGTAGAAAGGTGGTTTCATACAGAAGATAGCCATGCCTACAAGAAGTCCCAGTTTTGGCTCAGGGGTAGGGCAGAGCTGTCTACTGGACTTCTCTGATGAGTTTCTGTTTTCACACTGGGAGAGCTAGAAATAAGCTGTTACAATGTGCAGCCATCTTGGAAGTCTCACTGTCCTGATATTGAAAAACAATGCTTTACAATTCCTTGCAGCATTTTGAGGAAAATAAAGTACATCTTAAACACCATAATAAGACAAAAGTAAAAAAAAAAAATTCACACACATACATACAAACATACGTAAACTAGTCCAATACGCTGATGATTCTACAATTATCTGTTCCGCCAAATCCCTCCCTACACTCATGAAACTAACTCAAGAAGATTTCTCCTGCACCAAGTCTTGAATGGTCAATAATCACCTTGCTCTAAACCCTTCAAAATCTAAGATCATGATATTTCTCCCTTCTAAAGCCTGTAAAATCGATAAGAACTCTTTCTCTATAACTAGCCACAATTCAACACCAATTGAAATAGTTGCCCACTCTAAACTTCTAGGAGTCCTAATTGATAATCAACTAAAGTTTGTCATCCACTTACAAACTAATAATAGGAAAACACATCAAAAACTGGGCATGTTATATCGCCACAACAGTTATCTCACCCTCTCATCCAAACAGACCCCTCTCTACTACCTATCTCCTCCCCTCCCTTCTGTATGGTGCTCCTCCCCATTACAACCTTCAATCCTCCCTAAAGTCCAAACTAGCTTCCTGCTACAACAAAATCGCCAAGTCTGCTACCGGATCCAACTCTTCCTCCTCCCACCATTGCAAAGCTCTCCACTTCTTGAACTGGTTAGAACTCCCAAACTATCTTTCATACATCCAATTCTCCACTGCCCATAAACTCATCTTCAGACCATCATATTGTCCATCACTCTCCCCCACCCTCCATATACACCAGCCTAGCAGGCCACTCAGGTCCAGCAATCAGAACCTCCTAGAAGTACATAAGCCTATACACACTTCAGGGACACTTCTGCTATCTTTCTCACTAGCACGACTATGGAATTCCCTTCCTCCACATATTCGTACTACCCATAACCTCTCCTCCTCTAAGAATCTCCTTCACTCCCACCTCTCCTCATGATGGGATTGTTCCTGTTCTCACCATACCTGACACCCTCCTCTGCACCCCTAGCCTTCTCTATCCTACTTGTTATCATATCACTATTTCTCCACTATTTCCTATCCACCTTTCACTGTGTAATTAAAACCAACTAGCATCCTTCCCTGCTTAAGGCCTCATTCTTAATTATTTTCTTATTTCTGCCTTATGAAAATATATATCCCACTTCTTTCTATCCCATACTATTGTAATTTTATATGTCCTAAGAATACTCCATAACAACATTCCTTCAATACATTTCTCCTCTTCCACTTTGTGGTTGTCTTGTTTTATTCCAATAAATGTATAAATTTTAAACTTTTTTTCACTCTTTAATTTAAAAATCTAAGTATAATTGCCTTACTATCAATTTTTATTGTAAAATATTGTATCATGATATTCTGCTGATTTCTATTGTACAATTGCATTTGAACAGTCTGTTATTTTTATTGTAAAACCGTTTTTGGAGCTTTTCTCCCCTGACCTCCATTGAAAACTGGTTCAGTGTCCCGTAAACAAACTGCAAATAAATAAATTACATAAATAAAAATTAATTAATTATATATATATATATATATATATATATATATATATATATATTTACATATACATACACACACACATACACACACAGACATTCATATGTATATGGCTCTACTTTCAAAGCTCAAAGTTCCAAAACTTTGAACTTCATATGGTTAAGATCATAAGATCAAAGTTTTGAAACTTTGAATGCTTTACATGCAGACTGCCGTACACTGTGGAATGGGAAATTTACCATTCATTTCACTGTAGTGCGATCTCAGAGTTAGTATATTTAATTAGCAGGAGGGGTGGGGGCGCAGTGTGGCAAGCCCCCCCTGCATAAACGTAAAAAAAAAAAATGTATTTATTTTTTACTGAAGTTTCCACCTTACAAAACTTTGATGTTACAGTGTCAACCATATGAAATTCAGATTTTGAAAGTTCGAGCTTCCACAGTAAATCCATATATATGTACACACACACAAATTAATAAAGGAAATGCATTGCTGATGTGTACTCCTGTAAGACTTCATGTTTCACTTAGACAGGTACCATTTTGGGCACATGAAAAGGTAGAAAACTTTCATTGCTGGATGGGGGGGGGGGCGATGAAAAAGGTAACAAGCCAAAATGGTTACTTATTACTTAGGGAGATAACATTTCAAAATAGTAATCTACAGAAAAAAAGTCTCATAAGGTAAATAAGCCTAGAAAAGACAGTCTACTAAGTAGCAGCAAAATAAAGACAAGTACAATACTGAAGTTGAAGAAAAGACTGTTGAAAGAAAGACCGAAAATCATGATCACCCCATCCACCTCGGACTGGCTAGGTGACAAAGGTCACTGCCAACTTTCAGGCTTTTACATGAACAGACACCACTTCTGAAATTGTTCAATGCCTGTACATCAGAAAGATTAGTTACACACAAATGTGCACACTTTTTATCCACATCTTAGAAGAATTCCTAGCAGGCATGGGTATCTTCTGTATGAAACAACCTTTCGACAAACAAACTGTATGGGTCAACTTGTCTCCTTTGGTTCTACCTTTTTCAATCCCTCCCTCATACTTAAGAAATACTCATAAATATGTGATGGTGGTCCTTTGTTTCTTTCAAGACACTAACAAGCTTGGCACTGACCAAGCAGACCGTGAAAAACAACTTAGAATCTTGCAGCAGTGATTAAGAAGGTTTATCTGGAACAGCCCCCAAAATAAGGGAAGCCAAATTTGAACCCATGAAAATAGGGATATAATTGGGTGCAAGGGAGGGATTCCCAAATGTAACCCAGGTGACAGGTTAAATTTGTGGCCCCAGCAATAGAAGGATAAGAAGTGAAGGGGCAATGCCCTCTCACCTCTCCTGGGATGGAGGGTGGGGTTTGCACTCACTCACTGGCATCCTAGGCGATGCCTACTCCCTGGTGGAGACTGGGGAGCTCCCACTTTTGCCTCGGGGATAGGACAGGGCTGTTTTGAGGGAATGCTCCTTGCAAAAGTGAGGGAATAGTCTCCATCAGCCCAGTGAATGCATTCTCCCTATACTTCAATGCATGCAGGTTTTGGGTCTGGGGAAGCTTCAACAGAAACTCTTAAACCACCACAGATGGGTTTTCTGAATGATAGCTAGGTAAACCATCACTCTACTGATCATAGGAAGTTACTAGGCTATTGTCTCTGAGGCACTTGCAAGCCTAGCCAGCCATTTAGCCCATGTTCCAATAGGTTAGCACCATATGCCACTGTCCAGCAGGGACACAGGTGGAATCCCAGGGGTGTATTTTCTGTTCGCCATTCAGTTAACCAGGTTGCATTTAAAAAAAGGTTTAACGAGGTACTTTGCTTTATGTGGACAGGGAGTCTCTGGGACAAAAACCTGTCCCGCCGACGACAGTACTGATGTCACAGACCAGGTTGAGTCACTTGTGCAGGTTACTCGAGCGGAGCCTGACTTGCGAATATGCAACAGTCCCATGAAGGCGGGGTCTGAGATTGCTCTACATGCCAGAGGTCACCTCTGAGGAGTCTGGAGGAGACTGAGTAGAGGGACAGGGCTTTTAGCCTGTGTAGGGTAGATGTTTGAGGCCCTGGATTCTCTGGGTGAGGAACCACTGTGGTCTCTCCAACTGCTGCATGTGCTTTGTGAGGTACATGCCGAAAGGGGCATTGTACTCAATAATAGGTCTTATAAGAGAAGAATACAGGGATATTATGACCACCTTGTCCGTGGATGAGATACCCTTACTAATGAGGTGGCCTATGTAGAAAACTTTCCATATGGGGAGCAAATGGGTCAAATGACCATGGAGGCAGTTGATCATCAGACAGTGGGGGACAGTCAGTGTGAAAAAATAGAAAAATGGGGCAATAAGTATCCTCTGGGCATGATTCCTTTGAACTTTGATCAGGATGTTTTTGGTTAGTGGAAGTGGAGGAATGGCATAATCACCTATCTTAACAATAACAAGGACAATGCAAATAAGCAAAAAAGTGCATAATTAGGCACTACTGAGGAGTACCACAGCAACTGTACTCTGCTAATGCAAAGGAATATACCACAGAAGTAGACTCAAAACAGATTCAGTACTACCTCTTTTGTGAGGTGCCATTTATAATAATATACTGCAGAATGATTCACTCAGGAATTCTTTCAGAATGCTGGAAACTCCTGAAATATAATGGGTTCAAAAAAAACAAAAAACAAATGACAACTCCAGTTGTGAGAAATCACCCAAATCACTATCAGTGCAAAACAGAAGATCACCATCACTACTGTCACACTGGATGGGTTAATCCACCATTTCCATTCCTCCAACACAGTGAGAGAGATTCTGACTTGGCTGCTTATACCCCAAACTGTGTCTAGTATGATGCCAGTGTCACCTGAGAGACTCTCATCTGTGAGGTATGACAGTGCTGGACTTTTAAAAGAGGTCAAGACTTTTTACCACGTTCTTGATCATGCCAGATATCCAGCAATAAGTAACTGCTTCTTTTCAATACGGAGTAGCAAATACCTTGGCATGGACTGAGTACAATGAGAACTAAAGAGAGCTCATCACAGGACTGAGTTAGGAACTTTCTTCATATTGACAGTGATTCTTGTTACTTTGAATGGGGCTACAGTATGAGCCCTTGACACAGTGAGGAGTTGTTCTGATAAAGCAGCTAGAATAACACTGAATTTAGTATGGCGACAAATTCTATGATATGGCCTATTACAGTGCATCAGAAATGCCCTGGCTGTTAAGACAGTGGTCTAGATCCTTATTTACAGGATTCAATTTAATTTTTTGGAGGGAAGCTTTGTCTAAACCTTTTGCTACCTCATTTGTGGGTTTTACAAACTCAGTCTGTCATCTTATTAAAAACCCACAAATCGATAACTGGTTGTACAAGGAAGTCATTTACTTGTTTAAAATGGATGAATAAGAAAGACTAGAGAGTCACCTAGTGAATTCAGTTATCTGTAGATTAAAAGTATAGTTGTGTAAAATCTTACCACAACAGTAGATGGCCTTTGCTTCATTGCTGCAGTATTCTTTACATTTGGGATTCTCTGCCATGGAAGCACAACATCGGCTGGTATACCAAAGCCTACGGTTGCTCTAAGGTATGCCGAATGTCACCCAGTACACTCTTCACATAGCGTAGGGCATAAAGGTGATGTCTGGATGTACCATCCACAGAACCGACTGCCCCAGTAGGAACACCGGTCTAAGGAAGCCCAGGAGGTATTCAGTACATCCAGGAAAGAACAGAATTAGGGGGAATAAATACTGCAGCAGTAAAGGAAAGGAAAACTACTGTTATGGTAAGATTTTACACAACTGTACTAGCTCCTTATATTCACTGCTGTAGTTTACTTTACGCTTGGGAGAGTGCCAAAGCTCAGGAAGAATCTTGGGAGGAGGAAGGAGCAGTAGAGCCATCTAAGAAGCCATGAAGAATGGCCCTAACAAAACCAGCTCTAGCTCTGGAGATGCCATCCAACTTGTACTTCTGGTTCAAGAACAGAATTATTATCTAACTCTTTGAAAAAAGCACCAGAAGAAGCCACAGCTCAAGTAGAATGAGCCTTTACAGAAGAAGGAAGTCGCTTACCATGAAAAGTATAACAAAAAGAAATAGCCTTGGAGATCCAAGAAGCAAAAGTTTGCTTGGATACAGCTAATCGTAAAGCCCTTGGATGAAAAGAAACAACTGATCAGACTTTCTAATAGCCTTAAGTCTTATCCAAATAAAATCAGAGCTGTCTATGCATGGCCAAAGTATGCAGCACCCTCTCATTTTTTTTTAATTTCTCCAAATCTTTTGGGTTTCTAATACCATGACTGGAATGGACTCCATTCCTAAGTCAAACTATATTTAAAGTTCATGAAATTGGTATTGTTTCACTCTTTGATATCAGCCAAAAATGCTCTTCGCAGCACCCGCAATGTGCCCAGTAATGACTCTTTCTGTAATTCGTACAGAGTTACATGTAGTGGCAGCATATCTAAATATGATTTGTAGACTCTTTTTTTATAAGACCCCATTGCTCCTACTACTATTGGAACTATCTGGGAATCTTTCTTCCACATTGCTCTCATTTCTGCTTGCAAATCCCGATATTTTGACTTTGTGTCTCTCTGTGCACAGGACACTGCAGTCACTGGGTGTGGCCATTTCAATGATCAATGTTACTTTTTTCTTTTCTTGGACCACTACATCTGGTTTTCTAGCATCTATTTTTTGAACTATCATGTAACTGATTTAGTTTCCTACCCTCCCTCCCTATTGGTGTCTTGTTATCATACTTGATGGCTTTACAGTTGCTCGCCCCTACTGTAAATTTGATCTGGGACACTCCTCCCAACCTAGTGTCATTAGCTCATTCTACCTAAAACAGACGGAAAATCTGAGAAGGCCAACCCACTTAGTTTCTTAACCTTGAATTATCTCCATTCCTCCTTTCTCCCTTTCCACTTTACTTA
The DNA here is from genome assembly GCF_019279795.1 of Protopterus annectens. NCBI lineage: Eukaryota > Metazoa > Chordata > Ceratodontiformes > Protopteridae > Protopterus > Protopterus annectens. Next base: position 124,811,513 of record NC_056734.1, on the reverse strand, counting down.
CAAAAAAATCTACCATTGCTAGAATCTATCTGGAAATATACAGCTGGTAAGTATATTTTTGGCAGTTAACTGTTCAGAGTTGAATAAAACAATAATTGAATTCAGTTCAGAATACCGGTTGAATAAATTGCATTTATTTAAATTGTATTTGCTTTAATATTGCTACAACTCAAGTGTTGTAACTTGCACTGCATTTGAATTGTTTTTAGTGCTGTATTAGCTGCTTTTCTGTTAAAAAAAAGTTCTAAGCTTGTTTCCTGCCCTTCCTGTAACTAGTCTAGTCCAGATAAAGATTTGCTGTATCCAGGATTGTTTGTAAGCTTCTGAGCCCCCCCCCCAAGCCTTTCTGTTTTGGAGGGAAGCCTTCTAGCTTATCAGTGGGTGTGGTAAGCACTAGGTAGCCTACCACAACAGGACTGGTTTCTGTTCCAGAAATTGTAGTTTACTGGCAGTTTTTCCATCTCTTTCAACTTTCTGGTTTAAAAGCCCGCGTTTGCGCTTTTTTCCCACCTTTCCTGTAACTAGTCTAGTCCAGATACAGATTTGCTATATCCAGGACGGTTTGTAAGCTTCTGAGCAGTGCCAAAAAGTCTGCTCTTCAATCTTTCCCTTAGATCTGCTAGTTCTCTCCTGTCCTGCACTTTTACTAGCTTATTAGTCTAGGACTTTACCAGACTTCTTGTAGCAATTATTGTAGCACACAAAAGTGCTACTAGCACTAAACGTTCTACAAGGAAACTGCTCCAGTAGCTAATGCCCACCCATCCAGTGATATCTAAAAGTCAGCTCCTTGTGCTTTCTCCTATTAACCTGGTGAACTTGGGCATCCTGAGGCAATGTAGCAACTGCCTCATGTACACTGACAACCCTCTCTTCTTACCTCCCAACACTCAGACTTGCGAGAGATGCACTTATATATCCAAATTGGAAGCCACGCACTCTCCAGCCAAGACAGGAATAGCTGGTCAAGAGGAGAAGGTCAACACTTGCACCACACCACATGGAACACATAGCCCTCCAGAACACACACCAGCACTGTCTTCACATAAAAACACAAACCACACACCCACCTTTGTGGAGGCTCTCAATAAAAATCTACTCAAACAGCAAAGGCCTCCAAGGCAGAAACGCACTCATCCACCACAACACAACGCTAATCATGAGACACACAACTCTCCTAAACAGTGTGCTACTCAACCAAAGCCCCTAAGAAAAAACAGCATGCCCAACACACTAGTCATAGGTGACTCGATAGTGAGGCACATTGATGTCATACTAGGTTGAATAAGGAGAAAGTAACAGTCAGCTGCCTGTCAGGTGCCAGAATCTGCCACATAATGAACACACTCAGGTCCCTCAACAACAGGTACAAATATGACTCTGTCATTGTACATGTGGGTGTGAATGACCTGAGACTTACCTCCCTGGACTACATGAAAAGAAACATGAAGGAGCTCTCAAATTAAGTAGCCCAGGCGAGTATGACCCTAGCCCTGAGTAGCATCCTACCATCACCCAGAATGATACCACAGTACACACAGAAAATGATGATTTCAACAACTGGTTAAGTTTCTGGTGTCATTCCAAGGGGATCCAGTATCTGTCTGCCTGGGATGACATGACTGACAGACCTTGATGCTTTGCCAGAGATGGCCTGCATCTGTCACCCCCGGGCTACCGGATACTGGCCAAGGTTCTTGCCACCCCTATAGTGCCTTTTTTAAGCTGTGTTCCAAAGACCAAAGTACCACCATAACAGCTACAAAAAAATGTAATCTGAGGGTCATGATGCTCAATGCTAGAAGTCTAAATCTCAAAATGCATTCGCTCGAAGCACTCAAAGTGGAGAACATCGACATTTGTGCTGTAACAGAGACCTGGTTCAAAGCAGCAGAAAGCAACCCTGCACTACCAGGCAAACAACTCATTCCACACCTTTTGGCCCCAAAACTTGGACCGAAGCTCCAAAGGTGGTCATGTTTCCATATTCATAAAGGATGTGCATACCTCCAGACTGGTAACTCAGCATAACGCATCAGATATACTTCAGGTGCAGCTAAAACTAGGTAAGACAGCGATTCAGGTCGTAGCCTGCTATAAGTCCCCAACCAAGTCTCAAGACTTGCACTCCATGTTCCTAAGCAAGCTGGAGAATATTAGGGTCATAAGGTTCATAAGTGTGTACTAGGCTAATGGTCCTGGAGCCTTTACAAGCCTAGCCCATAGGATTACCCTGGCAATGTGCCACCCGACCTTAGTTTCCAGTGCCTCTGTCGAGTAGAGCCACTGGAGTGATCCCCGGGGTGAATTTTCTATTTCCCATTTACTCAAGATTTCTCTTGAAGAGGGCCAGCTCTGTCCCGAGATGTATGGGAAGTCTATTCCATAGCATGGGCAGTCTCTGGGTTATGAACCTGTCCCTCCAGCACATTCTGTTGATTGTGGTAATGAGGTTGAGGTCTCTGGATTGTGTGGTTAGTCCAACCTAACACTCTCATACTGGCCTACCTCAACTACCCCTCCGTTAATTGGGAAAACTACTCATGTACCAATAGACTTGCCCAACATTTCCTGGAATTCATTAATTCCAATGCCCTGGACCAGCTCATTCTTACTCCCACTAGAGGTAGCAACATCCCTGGCCTGGTCATTACTAACATGGGCGACCATTGCTCTACACCAATAGTCAACTCCTTCCTGGTTAGATCAGACCACACACTAATCACCTTGGAAATCCACATCCCCCCTCACCCCCATAAAGGTAACCATCATGAAAAACTTCTCCAAAGCTAACTCTGGGCTCCTAAAAACAGAGGTGGCTAACTTCACGGCACTCATGCAAGTGGTGAATAGTTGCATGACTGCCGAATCATACAGCAATCCACTGTACGAACACGTAAACAAATGCATGGATCTTGCGATACCCAATAGAACCAAGACGCTCTCAAAAAAAGGAAGCCAATCTGGAGTTCCTCTGTCATAAACAAACTCTACAACAGAATGAAGAAACTGATGCGGAATAAGGTGAAGTCCCATGACTGGAAAAACTCCCTTATCATCCTCAACAAACAGTTGAGATCTCGCATCAAATCCTCTAAAGCTAGCTATGAAAACAGAATTGCAGCAGATAGTAAAGACAACCACACGGCCTTCTATAGTTAAAGAATCTCCACGGCAATACCCAGATTTGCTCTCAGCTGCTGCACAATGGTAACCTCCTATACTGAGCCAACAGATATTGCCAATATACTGGCCGACAGATTCAGTGCCAACTTTACCTCTCTCTCCCCCCGAAAGGACCAATCACAATATCGGTAGACTGCCAGGCACCCAGTATTACTGCTGCACAGGTTACAACAGCACTGTCCAAGGCCTAGAAATACAGCTTCTATGGGACCTGGCAGTGTTGTACATGAACTACAGAGTTAACTGGTACCAAAACTGTGTGTCCTGTTCAATCAAAGCCTCATCTCAGGCTTTGTCCCTAATAAATGGCGCACTGCAACAGTCATCCATCTCCACAAAGGAGGTGCAACTACAGACCCTGGCAACTATTGCCCCATTAGCCTGATGAGTCTGGCATGCAAAGCTATGGAATGCATTATCATGGCCCTAATAAACAAGGATATAGGGAATCTCCAAACTCTGGATCCAACACAGTTTGGTTTTGTGAAGGTTAGATCATGCCTGCTCAACTTGGTCGACTTCTTTGAGTGAGTCACCACAGCTGTGGAAGAAGGCAAGGTGGTTTATACAGCCTACCTTGATCTGGACAAGGCCTTTGATACCATTCCCCACTCAGGAGTCATAGAAAACCTAGCTAATCTAGGCATCAACCCATATATCACTAGGTGGGTTGCAAATTGGCTCACAGATGGAACCCAGAAGACACTAACAAGCTTGGCACTGACCAAGCAGACTGTGAAAAACAACTTAGAATCTTGCAGCAGTGATTAAGAAGGTTTATCTGGAACAGCCCCCAAAGTAAGGGAAGCCAAATTTGAACCCATGAAAATAGGGATATAATTGGGTGCAAGGGAGGGATTCCCAAATGTAACCCAGGTGACAGGTTAAATTTGTGGCCCCAGCAATAGAAGGATAAGAAGTGAAGGGGCAATGCCCTCTCACCTCTCCTGGGGTGGAGGGTGGGGTTTGCACTCACTCACTGGCATCCTAGGCGATGCCTACTCCCTGGTGGAGACTGGGGAGCCCCCACTTTTGCCTCGGGGATAGGACAGGGCTGTTTTGAGGGAATGCTCCTTGCAAAAGTGAGGGAATAGTCTCCTTCATCAGCCCAGTGAATGCATTCTCCCTATACTTCAATGCATCCAAGTCAGACTGCCAACCAGTCATGAGTGAAGTCCCACAGGGTTCGGTCCTGGGTCCTCTCCGGTTTGGTATCTACTTCTCTGAAGTCCAGGCCAACACGAAGGGACTCTGGCTGACAAAGATCACAGATGATTGCAAGTTGGGAGCTATTATTAACTCCCCAAGTGACGTTGACATCCTGAAGAAAGGCCTCACTGAGACCAACGACTGGTGTCAGAAGCATGGGCTTAAGCTCAATGCCAGAAAAACTCGGTTCCCATGAATTACCACATCGATGGTAGTCCACTGAACACAGAAGGTGTTATAAGAAATCTGGGAACACAGGCTGACAGAAACCTCTTTTGATCACCACATTGCCAAAGAAAGTCCTTCTATGTGGCACATTTCATTACTAAGGGTTTTGCATCTAGGAAGAAAGAGGTAATTGTCTCCCTCTACTTTTCCCTCATTAGGCCAATCGAGTACAATACCCCATTTGGCATGTACCTCACTAGACACCTGCAACAACTGGAGAGGCTGGAAAAGTACCGCACAATGATGATCATAGGCCTTAAACAGTTGTCCTGTAAGGACAGACTCAAAAAACTACAACTATTCTCAGTCTCATATCGCCTACTTAGAGGCGATCTCTGCTTGACTTACAAAGACATGTCTGACCCATCTAAAGAAATCTCAATCCCTTCACATCACACACTCCAGAGACCTCAACCTCATTATCACAATCAACAGAACATGCTGGAGAGACAGGTTCATAACTCTGAGACTGCCCATGCTATGGAACAGACTTCTCATACACGTCAAAAAGAGCACCTCACTGGCCCTCCAACAGAAATCTTGATGAGTGGATGGGAAATAGGAAATTTGCCCCGGGGATCACGCCAGTGGCTCTACTCGACAGAGGCTCTGGGAACTAATGTCGGGCGGCATGATGTCAGGGTAATCCTATGGGCTAGGGTTGTAAAGGCTCCAAGGCCATTAGCCTAGTATACACCTATGAACTGTTGATAATGGATGACCCCATGTGATGTAGACCATCATTTTCAATGATACTTTGTGGCTCATGTTTCGAGTGTTTTTCAGCCACTTTAATACCATAATGTTTGCACAAGTTCAATGGATTTGTAAACCAATGTGTACGTAGCCACTATCTTGGGCCACCAATATTAACCTTTCATCTCTTGGTTTAAATTCACCTCTCCTTAACCATTCCTGCATTCATTCCTGATCAACATGAGGTTCTTCCAGATGTTTTCTATACTTGCAACTATTTTTATGCTTTTTCCACATTTCTTGCCTTCTCATCAGATCTTTCACCTTATATTCTTTCTTTTGTTTTTCAGCACATTCAGTTGCTGCCTGGTTTTTATCTACTTCTGGTTTAATTTCCATTCCTGCTTGACACCGATATACTTCTGCTAGATTAAGCAGAGAGGTCATCTTAGATTTATTCTCATGTTTCAAAACTTTCACTAAGTTTGGGTCTTGCGGTCAGCAGATATGTGTGGAGTCCCACAATTGCAGATCTATGCATGTAATCAGTTTCATGGAGGCCCATCTCTCCTTCAGAATGGGGAATATATAATGTTGGTATGCACTGATTTTTATAAATCATTTGGTGAGCAAGAAGCATCCTTCTTGTTTTCCTATCTGATGTATCCAACACGTTTCAGGTCCAGTGAATCACTCCAAAACTGTAAGTTAGGACAGGAAGAGCAAGCAAATTGGTGTACAGCTTGGATTTTGTTCCTAGATGTCAACAATGTTTTCAGGATCAATTTAAGTCTTCCAAAGTATTCTTTACTAAGTTTTATTCGCATTTGTTCATGTTTTATTGTTGATCCTTCGTTTCCAAATATTTATAAACTCCCTCTTGCTCTAGTTCTTTTATATCACATTCTTGTCCCAAACTGATGTTTTCCTGCTTTAAAGGTTGTTTTTGCACATTTATCAAGACCAAATGACATTCTTATATAATCTAAAAAAGTTTTGACAACTTGCAATTGTGCTTTCAGTTACTCATCTGATGAGCTACACAGTTTCAATTTCAGTTACTCATCTGATGAGCTACACAGTTTCAAGTTGGCGACAAAGAGAAGATGAAAAGTCTTTACACTGTTTTCTTGGAGCCAGATTATAATCATGGCCTAAGGTGTTAAGTAGGCAGCTTAATGGGTTAAGGGCAAGGCATAATAGCAGCGGTGACACAGTCACCCTGGAATATCCCCCTTTGAATTTTTATCCCTGAGATAATAGTTTGTCCTTTATCATGGCTTAATTGCAAAGGGGTCTGCCACTGTTTCATGGTCACTGTAATGTAGTCTATCAGTGTAGGTAGGCTGTATCTTATACATTTTTAAGCACTCTTTTATCCATGAATGTGGGATACTATCAAATGATTTTTTGTAGTCAAATCTATGCCATACTTAGATTCTTCCCCTTTTTACAGTTCTCCACTATGACTTTAACAACAAATAATCATTTGTTTTGTATGACTTTCTTTTACTGCCCTTTTATTCTACTGCCATAATTGAGTGTTCTTCTAAATGACTATAAACTCTGTCATCAATTCTCATGTACAGTTTATACGTCGTCGGAAGGCAAGTTATTGGTCTACAATTCATAGGGTAGCTTGCAGTTTCACTCTTAAGAGCATTGTTTTTCCTGTTGTGAGCCAGGTTGGTGTGGGTGCACATATAAATAATTCTTAGTCATGGTTAAATCTGTGCAAAGATGTTAATACTTTTACCTATAAGTTAGATACTGCATCTGGGCCTGGGCTTTTCGAATTAAAGGATTTTCTTAACTTTGTTTCAATCTCTCTAGTTGTTACTTCATCCCATTTCATATCCTGTACCTTTAAACTTCTTATTCTTTCTATTACTTTTTCTATCCAATTAGCATCTTTGTCATGTTCCACAGGATCTTCATAGATACATCTCCAAAATGTATCTATTTTCTCTTTCTTTGGCGGTCTTTCAATTCCTTTTACCTTATTTCCCAATTCTCTGTAAAACTGTCATCAGTAAATTGCTGATTTTGTACTTTTCCTTTATATTTGTCTATGTATATTCTATGTTTTTCCGCATGTGGTGAGATGTTTAGATTTGTGATAGTGCATGATAGATCCTGATCTGTTCTAATACTGCGCATTGCTTTTATCACATCTATCTTTGAGTATTTTTGTTGATCTGTTCCCTCTTCTATACTCTTCTAATAGTGACACTTCTTGTCTTAGTTGCTTTATAATTTTCTCTATTTGATACTTCCATGATGGTATTCAATCTCTCCCCTTTCTCTCCTTCACTACCCTGTGTTCTTGTGGTAGAACTTTATCAGTTATTAAATTAATTGCACAGTAATATATCCTGTTTACTTCTGTTATATCGCATGACTCTCTACGGACAGTCCTAATTATTGTGTTGTGTTTTATCAAAGTTAGGACTTTTTGGGTTTTACTGACCTTCTGTAGTCTACTTCTTATATTTGATCTTAATATGCCTGTCTCCAAGTCAAACAACTCTTTTCTTAGCTCGGTTTCTTCTAGACTGAGGACACATTTTTTGTTTTCCATTCCCTGTGGGCATTCTATAGAAAAGTTCTATTGCATCTTCTTGTGGCACATTCTCTTCAATTTCATCCTGTGCCATCCGTTGCTCTGTCATAGGAGTATTCACTGATCTATCACTCCTCAACATTAACTGCGTCAGAGTTTCCACAATTTCCTGTTCCTTCCCTTGCTGTCCAGCTTCAAGTGTATGTTTATACTGGTTTTCTGTGGAAGGCTCCAAAATATCTTCATATGGCACCTGACCAACTGCTTCCCATTCCACTGGTTTCTCCTTAATTTGGAGTTCCACTGTTCTGTCCCGTTGTGGTGCTTTCTGAATTAGATTTTCTACACTAAATCCTTCACTTTGGAGGTATTTCATGACCTCAGATTCTATTTCTTTAACTTCTCCACTACTGGATCTACTTTTCCTCTTAGTCTTACTTTTTGTATTGTAAAGTTTTCCATGTCTGGATTCCTTTGCCTGTATTTCTCTTACAATATCTTTGCTGCTGCTCTTTTTGTATTGATTAGTTTTGCTTTCTCCTTTACATAGATATTCCACCATATTAAATCATATCTCTCCCATGTCCATGTCTCCTGATCTTCCTGTTTAACCTTACTTTGGGGACTTGTTCCATCGTGCTGTGATGTACGCTGTGTTAGACCTTCTACATCAAATCCTTCACTTTACAGGCATTCCATAACTTCAACTTCTATTTTTTAACTTCTACTTTACTAATCTTCTTTTCTACATTCCCTCTTTGTGATATTATTTTATTTGTTGTAAAATTTTCCATATCTGGATCCCTTTCCCTGCATTTTTCTTCGAATATCTTTTGGGCTGCCTTCTTTTGTTGATTAATTTGGCTTTCGACTTTGCATAAATATTGCACTAAATCAAATCTCTCTTTCTTTTCCATGTCCATATTTCTATTTTATGCTTTTCAAAAATATCTAGGTTTTGTTGTTCACATCTTCGTACTTCTTCAGATGCTTCTTTTTCCAAACAGATCAAAGTTTCTTGATCTATATACTGTATTTCAAAAATCTGTTGTATTAATGACCCCAACTTTTTATTTGAAGCTTCTGACAGTTTTTCTTGTGGAAGTATTTTTCTTTCCTCTAACTTATCTCTTAATCTTTTTTTATATCTTGTGTCTGGAAATTCTGGGCTTTTTGCATAATAGTAACGATACATAATTTCTTTCTTATCCTCAACAGTCCAAGTCTATCATCTGTATGGCTCTTCTTTGGCCTATCAATTTTTGTGATTTCTGTGGATTGCTACTTCCCTCTACGATGGGGGAGGGGGGCATCCTCTCCCGGCTCCATTGTAGGAATGTTTCTGTATTTTGAGGATTCTACACTGTCAATTTTTCCAGTCCTGGCACCAGTACGCCTACCAGGATTGGGCACTTTTTTTAATCTTGGGTCTCATGCACCCAGCTATCTTTTTTAGCTTTTGACCTACTTCTGTTCATGATATATGCTATACAAATACAGTCTAGGCATCAGTGTTGCCTTGGTGAGATTTTGTGAAAAACAGGGTCCACCTCATGAAGGTACTCACCAAGACTTGAGGATGAATTCAATTTCAGCACTACTACTCTCATCTGCTTGATGACTTTTTCTCTCTCCACTCGGACCGCCTCTCATCTCTCCACTCGGACCCTCTCACTGTCAGATTGTGGAGATGGGAAGAAAGTAGGAAAATGAATAGACTGATTGACAGACAACTCATTAACCACCTTAAGAATAAAAGGATTAGTACACAAAGGAGGACAAGCCATAAAGGCTTGTAGCTCAGACACCCATCTGGCAGAAGTAAGAGCAACAAAACAACAGTCTTCCAAGAACAATCTTGCAAGGAAATTGAAGCAGCAGGCTCAAAAGGAGCCTGAGTCAACTTCTCCAAAACAAAATGAAGATCCCAGGGAGGAGGAACAGGCTTCCTGGGATGTTTCATATGAAAGACCCCTTTCAGAAATTGTCTGGCCTCAAATCTAGAACCTAAAGGAGGAGATAAAGCCAGACAAGCAGAAATAGCTGATAAGTGGGCCTTAGTAGAAGAATACACCAAACTAACATTGAGCAACTCGCGTAAATAAGAGAACCAAAGGAACATCCACAGTGAGTGAGCCCAGGTTTTGAGACACACACCAAACAGAAAACATGTTCCATTTGGATAAGTAGAATTCCTAGTAGTGGACTTCCTGGCCTCCTGCAGGACACACATCATGTCCTCAGAAAAAAGGTGTCTAAGAGGAATCAAAATCCTATCACCCACAGTGTCAGCTGAAGAGTGGACAGGTGGGGATGGATGAAAGATCCCTTGTCTTGTGTGAGTAGATCCACCCCGTGAGGTAACTTACGATGACTGCCCTTGGTTAAATGCAGAAGAGGGAACCAATGTTGCCACAGCCAAAAGGGAGTTACCAACAAGATTTTGGGAGAGACCCGTTGACTCAGGAACAGGACTTATGGAATGAGAGGAAGGGGAAATGCATAAAGAAACATCTCCTTCCAAGAAAAAGAGGGTATCCACCTTCCACACCAGAGAACCAGGGACTCTGGCACAAAACAGAGGAAGTTGTCTGTTCAGAGGGGAGGCAAAAAGATCTACTTGGGGAGTACCACACTGGTGGACAATGTCCAGAAACACATCCCTGTGAAGCATCCATTCGTGGGATTGAGTTAAGAACCTGCTCAGCGTGTCTGCCACAATGTTCTTACTGGAAGGGATATAACCTCCCTGAAGTGTCACATGATACTTGACAGCAAGATCCCACACCAGAAGTGCTAACCGGCAAAGAAGATAAGCTCTTGTTCCTGCCTGTTTTTTTTTTCATATACCACATCACTGTGACAATGTCTGTGAATAACTTGAGAGGCCCTGGAGAGAAAAGAGGATGAAGGGCCTGAAGAGCCAGCATAAGAGCTTTCATTTCTTTGACAATGATGTGCTTCTTCTGCTGAAAAGTGGACCACAACCCCTGTACTTTTAAGAAGCAAAAAGCTGCTCTTCATCCCACATTTGAAGCATCTGTGAACAGTTCCTGAGAGGGAAGAGAGGGATGAAAAGAGTCCTGGATTTAGAGACAAGTGCTGAACCCACAAGTCAAGTTCCTTCTTGAGACAAGGAAGAAGAGGAAATACAAAGTCTAGAGGATATGCATGTTGAAGGCCTTTGGAGAAGGCAAAGATACCAGGATAGGCACCATCTGAATCCTGCAACCCAGAAAGACATGATCCTGAGAAGGAGTCAGAAAAGACTAAGTTTATTATGAACCCCAGGCTCTGAAGTAAAATGGCAAAATGAAGACTTTGCAAAACTATCGCTGTCGAGGATGCCTGAATTTGCAGATCCTCCATGTAAGGAAAGATTTAGATCTCTTGAAGCCTACAAAAAGCAATCACAGGAGCTAGGCATTTGGAGAATACGTCTTGGGGGGAGTCTATATTAGATCAACAAACTATTAAATGTTCTAATCTGTAAAGGTCGACCTTTACAGATCAAATATTTAAATGTTCAAAAATGTTTACAAAAAAAAAAAAACGAAATGAGAAAAGCAAAAACCAAAGCGTGTTAAAGCAGGGGGCAAGGGGGCAAGCCCCCCCTGCACCCCAGCCCCCCTACTTAAATATACCAACTCCAAGATCGCGCTACAGTGTAAGGAAGGGGAAATTTCTCGTTTCCGCACTGTAGTGCACTGATGTGTGCTCTCAGAGTTGGTATATTTAAGTAGCAGGGTGTGCGGGGGGAACAGACCCTCATGTGGGGAGGTGCAGGGGGGCTTGCCCCCTGCTAAAACCCTTTTCTGTTACCTTTTTTTTTGTTCAATTTTTTTTTTTTTTTACATCTTCGAACATTTAAATGTTCGATCTGTAAAGGTCGACCTTTACAGAGTCGAACATTTGCTTGTTGATGTAATATAGACCCGTCATAGGGCAGTAGAAAGGCCAAAGGACAAAGAGGAGAACTGAAAATGCCAGGAAGCAAAAGACGAACACAATTTCTGAAAAGAGGAGGAATCGGAATATAAAGGTAAGCATCCCTGAGACCCAGAAACACCATAAAGGCCTGAGGGATCAAGAGAGGAACCAGAGACTGAAGGGACAACCATCCAAAAGGATGGCACCTTCAGAAAAGTGTTTAGATAAGAGAGGTCTAGAATTGGTCTCCAAGTACCCTCTTTTCTGGGCACTAAAACATTCTTGAGTAAAACCCACTCCCCCTTTGGAACACAAGTACCTCCTGAATAGTACCCTGAGTCAAAAGATCTCAAAGAACCACTGAGAAAAATAGCTGCTCCTGAACAGGCTGAGGAATGCCCATAAGAGGTCGACGGAACTTCCACTCATGAAGTACCCCTGACAAATGATAAACAGAACCCAAGAATCACGAGTAGTCTGAAGCCAAACGAGAAGAGAAAGAGAAAGAGGAATGTGGCTGATGGGTAGCATCCCTAGCACCCTGATCTTGGGTGGCTCATGGAAGTACACTCTTCAGAACCATAGAACCAAATGAAGCCCTGTCCCTGGAGGCTTTATCCACTTTGTAATGAGCTATAAAAGTATGAGGTTTAGACCACGTGGCTGCTGCACAGATGTTATCCAAAGGCAATTTGGCTTGAAAGGCTGACGAGGTAGAAACTGCTCTCGTTGAATGAGCCTTTACCTTACTAGACAAGGGCATATTATGACAAGCATATCTATAGGTGATGCAATCAGACAGCCATTTAGGGTTGTTTTAGCAACTGGTTTACCTTTCCTGGTCTCAGAAAAGGACACAAAAAGCTGATCTGATTTCCTAATGTCTTTTGTTCTGTCCAAATAAAATCTAAGTTGTCTATGAACATCGAGTTTATGCAAATATATTCCAATTTGTTGGTATGATTAGGGAAGAAAATGGGCAACTCAATGACTTGATTAATGTTAACCTCAGAACATACTTTGGGCAAAAAGGATGGATTAGTCCTGAGAGATACTCTGTCAGTATGGAAGACCATGTAAGGGGGCTTGATGGAAAGGGCTTGGAGCTCTGACACTCTACGGGCTAAAGTGATGGCTACTAAGAAGATAGTTTTCCATGACAAGAATTTAAGTTCACATGATGATGCAGGCTCAAAAGGAGGAAGAATGATATGAGATAACAAGAATGATATGAGATAACATAAAACTCAAAATTCCAGGGGAATAAGGTGTCTTCACTGGAGGCCTTATGTGAAAGGAACCTTTTAGAAAAGCCTTAGACAACTGGTCAGCCATAATATTCAAACCATCAATTCCTAGATGGAAATTAGATATAGCAGCTAATTGTACTTGCACCATAGCTGCCGCTGCTCCTTTATTGAAGATTTCTGTCAAGAATTGTAAGATAGAAGACAATGGCGCTTGATAAGGGTCAATATTGAGGGGAAGAAGCCCAAATGGAAAATCTCTTCCACTTACTACGATACAATTTTCTGGTGGAAGGTTTGTGGGAAGCCAACAGAATCTGACTAGTGTCATGGGAAAGATTATAAAGCCTGGCTATATGGGGAATTGGAACAGCCAAGTGGTTACCTTCAGTGTCTGCAATGATGGGTGAATGTCAACAAGTCCGGAACTGGGTCCAGGATCCATGGATCTTTCAGAATATGATGGTAAAAAAACGGGAACCAAATCTGCAGAGACCAATGAGGAGCTATGAGGATGACTGTCCGTCCCAGCGACTTTGCTTTCTGTAAGAATTTGGATATTATGGGAATTGGTGGAAATGCATAGAGGAAACCCGGGGGCCAATCGTGGACAAGAGCATCCCCCGGGGAGTGAACTGGCGTGGTAATCGGGGCAAAATAGCTTCTGCATTTGTTGTTGATGTGACTGGCGAACAGGTCGCAGGAAGGCTGGCCCCATTTGTGGAAGATCCTGTCTGCAATCTCGTTTGAGGGACCATTCATGGGGCAATAATATTGCTCTGCTCAGTCTGTCCGCTATGACGTTGGATTTGCCCGGGATGTGCATTGCCAACGGAAAGGGCTGGGATGACAGTGCCCACTGCCATACTCTGAGGGCTTCTCGGCAAAGGGGGTAAGACTTGGTCCCCCCTTGTTTGTTCAGATACCAGACCACTGACATGTTGTCTGTCTGTATTGCAATTGTCCCTAGAGGAAGAGAGTCCTGAAAGTATTGCAACGTTAGAAGTACTGCTCTCATCTCTAGGACATTGATATGCAGATGTGATTCTTGATCTGTCCATGTGCCTTGGGCAGTCTTTCCCTGAAAAAGCCCCTCCACCCCATCAGGGAAGCGACTGTGGTCACAGTGGCAACTGGAGGGGGAAGCATGAAAGGAGTCCTATTGTGACATGAAGAGACGTCAACCACCACTGAAGATCCTTCTTGCAGGAATTTATCAGGATCATGCGACTCATTAGAAGTTCTTGGTAAGAACATTGCGTGAATAAAAGCCATTGAAGGATTTTCATATGCATCCTTGCTAACGGGATTGCTAGAGTAGCTGCCACCATCAATCCTAGAACTTTCAATACCTTTGCTGCTGGTGCTTTGTTCTTTGATATTAGGGACATGACGTGTTGGTGAAGAATAGAGATTCTTTCTGGTGGAAGGCAGAGAGTGGTGGTTGACATGTCTAGTTCTGTCCCTATAAAAACGATATGCTGCAATGGCAACAAGGCAGACTTTTCGAAGTTGACTGTAATGCCTAGCTGATTGCAGAGTGTCAGAGTAGCCTTTCTTGCTTGAAGAAGTTGATGCCTGGTGGTGGAGGTAAGGAGCCAATCGTCTAGATACGGAAACACTTGGAATCCTAGACGCCTCAGGTGAGCCGTGACTACTGCCATGCACTTGGTGAACACTCTGGGGGCTGTAGTGTGACTAAAGGGCAGAGCTCGGAATTGATAATGATTGGCTCCCAGCTGGAAATGCAGGTGATCTCTGGATGGTCTGGCCATCTTTATGTGGTAGTACGCATCCTTGAGATCGATTGAGCACATCCAATTGTCCTTCCCCAAGAACAGGAGTATGGACTGTAGCGTGACCATTTGGAACTTCTCTTTTCTGACAAATTGGTTGAGTCTACTGAGATCCAAAATGGGTCTCCAGTCCCCTGTTTTCTTTGGAACCAAAAAGAACCTTGAGTAAGTTCCAAATCCCGTCTGGTCTGTTGGGACTGGCTGGATGACTCTTTCTAGCAATTGGCGCACCTCTATTGCTGCTCGTCCCATGTGACTGGGTGGAATGTCCGGGATTTTTTTGACGGGAAGAGGCTGGGTGGAGAATGGTATGAAATACCCTCTGGAAATGATACTTTGCACCAAACTGTCATTTGTTATATTTATCCAGGCTTTGGGGTACAAAGGATAAGTGACCCCGACTGACTTCAGAGTAGTACAGCCAGGCTTCCCTTCAGGAGCGCTGGTAGGACTGACCAGAGAAGTGATCTCTGTCACCCTGGTGTTGCAGACCCCCTCTGCTGCGAAGGAGGTGTCTTCCATTGAAACCCCCCCCCTGCCTCTGAAAGGGGGCCCTCCATATGTGTCTTGAAAGGCTCCTTGGGCTTTCCGAAATCACATCTTTCCTCCCCTCTGACCTTTGGGAAAGGTTCGAGTGGGGGTGGAAAAACGGACTCTGACAGCAGAGTCTTTCCTTCTTGCTCACACCTGGTCAAAGTCTCCTTCACCTTTGGCCCAAACAAGGATGAGCCGTCAAATGAGGTATTAGTAAAAGAAGGCTTGAAGTGTTCCGCGAAGGAACAGAGTTGCATCCAGGCATGCCTACAGAGAGCGATTCCCGTACCTGCGGCTCTACTCGAACCATCAGCTGCGTATGACACGAGATGCATGGACGAGTTGCCTATCGAATTGAGGGTAGAGAGCTGAGTGGCAATCTTATTGGATACACTCGAAGCTACAGCACCCTGAAGATTATCTCCCAACTCCTTAATGAGATCTCTCTGCAGTCTGGTAAAATGTGTCAAGTAGTTCAGTGATCTGAGTGAGAAAGTCGCTGAACTGAACATGCATTTCCCATATCTATCCATGATCCTAGATTCTCTGTTAGGAGGATGGAAAGATGAGAAAGTCTCAGACATTTCCTTTTTGGTGGCTGCCGCCAACACCATGGCATCAACAGGGACTCCTTGATCAAAAAGGACTGATCCACCGTGGCTGAAATAAACTTATTAGGCCTCCTAGGAACAGGTTCCATAGATTCTGGAGACTCCCATGCCCTACAAGAGACCAGGTCCATAAGCCTGTCGTAGGGCGGAGATACCCAAGAGGTGGAAGGTTGAGACCCAAACGCCTTCAGGAGAACCAACTCGTCCTCAGTAGGGCTCTTGGACTGCCAATCACCCCTCTGCCTAAGGATTTCAAGAATCTCCGCAAAGGAGATGTCCTCAGAGGGGGATCTGGGGGACCCTCCTGATTCATCCAGGTCAGTGTCCGATGTGATAAGACTCCTGGGGGGAGGCTAAATGCCTCCTCTTGCATAATCTCTTCCTGGGAACCTCTTCAGGGGGAACTTCTGGAGAGGTCTCAGAAGAGCAGGGAGCACCCTGTGGGGCTACCTGAGGCTCTGGGTCTCTATGCTTGGAATGATCGGAGGAAACAGAAACAGACACAGGCACTTTAGGGGAAGAAGAGGCCAGACCTTGAGACGAGGAAGTCTTGGGAGACAACACTCGCCTCATGGCATCGAATGCACCTCGGCTCCGATGAGAAGGAGGGAGCCGCGATCTCCTCTCGCACCAAAGCCGTGGGCTCTGAGCCTGGGAGCTGAGGCCCCGGGAGGAAGAGTCGGCACCGACAAGTCGGTGCGGCTATCCTCCCCGGACCCGACCGGAGAGTGTCAGCTCCTAGAGTCCCCGGTCGGCGCAGAGAACGTCCGAGAAGATGGAGCCGACGACACTGGAGCAGGTGTCGGCTCCAAGGGATCCACAATCATCAGGTCGGCCTCCTCCAGCTCCGAAGGTCCAATATGGCTCAGAGGAGGAGCAGACAATTCAAAGGTAGTGGTCTTCTGCTCCGACAGTTGTGTCTGAGCTGACAATAATTTAACTAGGCCTGGTGCCTTTAAGAGTTTTTGAAACAGCCGGTCCATATCCAGATCAGATAGGCTGACAGAGGACCTGGAAGAGTGGACAGATGGAGCCAATTGTAGCAATATGGAAGGAGGTTTTCCGTCAACCGGTTCCAAAGCTGTGTCCCGGTTCCGAAAAGAGCAGACTGTCAGTTCCAAAGCCAGTGGAGCCAAAGTCACCACACACACTTACCTCTTTCCTTTTTTGGATCTAGAATCAGTGGAAGATTTAGATGATTTTCTGGCTCCATCCTGGTCAGACAATGCCTCAGAAAAGGGGTGTTTAATGATACCCCTATCAATCAATTTCCTCTTCCTTTCAGCTAACACTCTTGTGGAAAAGGAATGACATATGCTGCAAGACTCTTGCAGATGTACCTTACTCAAGAAGTAAATACACTGCACATGCGCATCTGTGACTGACATTTTCTGTCCGCAGTCTGGGCATTTTTTAAACCCAGACTTTGGATGTTTGTTCTTATCTTCAGACATTACACAACTCAAGCACACTGTTTAACAATAAGCTGTTATGAACTAAGTAACTCACAGAAACACACACGCAGCCCAAAAGGGGCACTGATAACTAAATAATTACAAACAGTAATAAGAGATCCAAAGCAATAGTCCCAAAAGGGATCACTGACTAATCCTAACGCCAAAAGGCCGAAGACAAGATAGATAATACTGAGGGAAGGGTATAAACACAGACAAAAATTAACTAGTATATCTGCTACTAAGAATAGAACAAGGGTATATATAAATGAAAAAATATAACTTTCTGAAAGTTGAAAAATTCTCAAAGTCTCGAGCCAAGCTGGAAACCAAGAGATCCGTGCCATGGCAAACTACATCTGAGGTAATTCCAGCAGTGCATTATGGGATAAGGGGTGGGGTCTCGAGCTACTGGAGAACTTTGAGCTTGCTAGTCGGCCGTGTCGGAGCCGAGGATCAGCTCCGAACCCAATGAACGGCGAGATTGAGCAACTTCACATGAAAGATTTCGGCATCACTGAAATCTGATTGACCTTAACAGGAGGAGCCAGTTTGCCACACTTTTTACTTTAGTAGAAGGTAAACATTGGATTGCCTATAAACAAAGGCTGGCTTACTGGGCTAGTTTCTCTGAAATTTAGGCACAGGAGAAACAAACACATGATTAAGCTCCTGTAAGGCCTTCCCCCTTATCCTGAAGGGACTGAAAAAAGCCCAACAGCTGCTTCCCCAAACAAAAGTTTATTATCCAGAGGAGCATCCATCAACTTAGCCTTAATATCATCAGGTAAAGGGTGAAGCCCAAGTCAAGAATACCATCTCATCACTGAACCAAAAACAGCAGCCCTAGAAGAGGCATCTTCTGCATCATAACTACATTCGATAGAGTGACAAACCACTCAAGAGGAAGTCCCTAGCAAGGAAAAAGCAGCAGTTTTACTCTTAGAGCCTGAAGATCAGAAATAAGCTGACAGGCATGAGAAAGGAGAGCCAACACATACCTAGACATATGGGTGTGATAATTGATAGCCCTAAAAGCTAAGATAGCAGAAGTGTAAATCTTCTTAACCAGTCTTTGCATGGTTCTACTGTCCTTAATAGAAAGCAGTAACTTTAGCGAAGGAAGCAATTAAGATGGATTATCAGAAGTTACAGACACCAAAGAGGGGTCAGCAGCAGAACATTTGTACAATTAGAAGCAATTAAGATGGATTATCAGAAGCTACAGACACCAAAGAGGGGTCAGCAGCAGAACATTTGTACAAAAATTTACAATCCTCAGGCACCCAATAAAACCTATCATGCTTCTTGGGAGCAGGAGGCAGAGAATTAGATGCTTTAGAGGCATTGGGAAAAAACATCTAAACGCAGCCATAACAGGAGGAATTGCAGGAGGTTTAGGAGATTCCTTCTGCAGAAACTCATAGTACTTCTTATAGATATCAGAGACCTGAGCACAATCCCACTTAAATTTCATCATCCTAGAGATTGTGCCCCCAAATGAAATTTCTTCATACGGAGTATCAGGACTATTGGATTCCTCCTCCTCTGGCCCATAGTCCAAAGGAGAAGGAATAAGAGCAGAATAAGTCAGGGATTCTCCATCAGAATCCTGTTCTCTAGGCTTTTTAAGGGGAGTAGAGGACCAAGGAGAAAGCAAGAACAGAAACCCCCGAAGAGGCTTTAATGCCACTAAAGCATTAAACAACCCGAGCAAAGGCCTGCACTCACTTTGTGGATCCCTAGTGTAGTTCAATATGTATGTATACGTTTAAGAAGCTTTCTAGGGGCTTGCACAAGTGTATAAACACTGAGCACGTGTGAGCCTGACTGCCATTTTGTAGTAAGCTGTTAAGATAAGCATGTATGTCTGTGTAGTCTGTCAGTTAATCAGTTTGTTTATATTTTGTGTACTGCTGCTATCCATCCTGATTTATTGCCATGTAATAAAGCATATAAATGAACTGCCCCACCTGTTTGTCTTCAATAGTAAACCAAGGCGAGCGACATGGTGTCAGAAAGAGATCCAGATTCCAGACAAAGAAGGCACTCAGTTAATGGTGGATGAATACAGAGGAATGGATCATGCCTACTGCACGTATAACTCACTAAAAAATGTAGAAACATATTTCAGGTATCAAAGCTTACTTAAATGACTTCTCATTCTCAAAATATAAAATGAAGCACTCAATGTTCTAAATGAATTTCTAAGTAAACAAAATGTTCGAAACTGCAACAGGTTGAATAAATATTCGAATAACTAAGGAAAATGTTTGAAATGAAGTCCAAATTGCATAAAATTAATAAAATAAGGAAAACGACTGCATTTCTTCGCTATTATCTACTTTTTCACATTAATTAAAGCTATTAAAGATATTCGAAGTGTATAAAGTGTTCACAAGTTTGTGCAGTATTACAGTACAGTTATTTCACAAAGCAGCCATCTCTAAGCACATTTCGCAAAGTACAGTATTTCAAAGAGTTTACTGTGCGTATCTGAATGCTATTACAAGTACTGGCTGTGTGTGCATTTTCATGCATAATTATGAGCGTCATATTTTTAGTGTGTTTGAGCATAATTTGTTGGCATGGCAAACGGATTTCATAGACAGCTCAACTTATCTTTGATGATAATATCGCAGAGAGTTGGAGTGTTTGAACAAGAGTACGATATTTTCATACAAGCTGCATTTTCTGATAAAGATGACCATGCAAAGGAATTTATTCTGCTTAATTTAGCTATTTCAGAAGTCATAGAAAAAGAGCGTTCATTTGTATATGCGCTTGCTGTTTTTGCAGGAGAGGAGGAAAAACAGTCATATAGTTGTACCAGCTGAATCAAGGGGAGACACAGAGTGCTTAAAACGTAAATTTAGAGAAATGTGCAACTCCCAAACGAATATTACAATGGAAAGGTACATTTTATACAAGGGATCAAAAGCCTAGTGAAACTTTTGCAGCACATATATAACTGACTTGAGAAACAAGGCTAAAACGTGCAGATTTGGAGATTAAAGGGATGAGCTAATAAAAGACAGACTTGTTTGTGGTATTAAAGATGATGCTGTGAGAAAGATTTTGCTTCGTAACAAATCCGAAATGCAATATGTGCAGATAAAGAGCTCTTAGCAACTGTGTTTGCATATTCAATGTTTCATGATTATCTTTATGGTAGACCTACGTTCATCTTGTTCTGTATGTAACAGTAGTAAACCACATCAGCAAAGAACCACTTCATTTAAACCAGATCCCTGAACTACCCTGGTCGACAGTAGCTACAGACATTTTCTAATGGAATGATCAACATTACTTGGTGTTAGTAGACTCTTATTTCAACTGGTTTGAGACTAACCTACTTCCGAATTTAGTGTCCAGTACTGTCATTACTAAGATGAAGCTTCAATTTGCAGTCCATGGTAGCCCGCACAAAGTTATTTCTGACAATGGTACACAGTTTACAAGTCAGCAGCTCAAAAGATTTGCTGAAGAGTGGGACTTTATTCATGTTGCACGTACCCGAGTACCCACAGTCAAATGTTTTGGCAGAAAGTGCAGTTCAAAGTGTGAAACAATTACTAGAGAAGTTGAAGCAAGACAATAGCGATGTTTTCTTGAATGTCTTGAATCTTAGAAATGTTGAGCTTAGAGAAGTCATACAGCCTTAGATCCAGTTCTTCAGAAGTTCAACCACTTTATCAGTCAAGGATGGTTGTCAAAGCAATCTTGTTTACCAGTATTAGCACAACCTTATTTTCCTTACAGAGATGAGATTTTGTTTTACAATGGTATCATGAAAGGTCCAAAAGCGAATGTTCCAAAATTGTTACAAGAGTATATTTACCATCTTGCATCATACCCCAGAAACTGATTATACCAAAAGGACGCATTTAGAGGATTAGTATTTTGGCCTTCTATGTCAAAGGACATTAAGAGCGTACGTTCATCTTGTTCTGTATGTAACAGTAGTAAACCAAATCAACAAAGAACCACTTAATTTAAACCAGATCCCTGAACTACCCTGGTTGACAGTAGCTACAGACATTTTCTAATGGAATGGTCAACATTACCTGGTATTAGCAGACTCTTATTCCAAATGGTTCGAGATTGACCTACTTCCTAATCTAGTGTCCAGTACTGTCATTGCTAAGAAGAAGCTTCAATTTGCAGTCCATGGTAGCCCGCACAAAGTTATTTCTGGCAATGGTACACAGTTTACAAGCCAGCAGCTCAAAAGATTTGCTGAAGATTGGGACTTTGTTCATGTTGCAAGTACCCAGAGTACTCACAGTCAAATGGTTTGGCAGAATGTGCAGTTCAGAGTGCGAAACAATTACTAGAGAAGTTGAAGCAAGACAATAGCGATGTTTTCTTGAATCTCAGAAATGTTCCTTGTGATAAACATCTTTGTTCACCTGCACAGAGATGTCTGTCGAGATAAACTAGAACCACACTACCAATTAGTAGTTCATTATTGGTTTCATGTGTCAAGAACAACAGATAAGTGAAATCCCATCTGTTAAAAAAGCGCTTATCCCAGAAGTCCTACTATGATAAGACCAGCAAACCACTCAATCCATTACAAGAAGAAGAGATGGTGAGGATGCAGATGCCCAAAGGTTATGATCGGATCGGTGTCATGAAGATTGTATGTCCATAGCCGATATCATACACTGTGAAATCCCAAGGAGTAAAATTTAGGTGGAACTGGAAACATTTGGTCCTGTTGTCTGAGCCTGTATTGTTGTATCATACCTGTGAGACAGACTCTATATATCAGAGTTAGTTATCCAGGGTGCCGTTCCAGAGGACGTTCCAGTAATTATAAGAATCCTCAAACTCCTGAAGCAAGTTGTTCACTGATGACTGTCCCTGTTGCTAAACCCAGATCTGATTCCTATATCACTAGATCAGGTCGCATTTCCAGACCATGTTCCAGATACATGACAACTTGGACATAAGCGTTGTGTTTACTTCTTTTTGTCTGTACACGTGCATGTTTCTTTTCAAATGTCATTATATTGTGGGTAATTCATTAAAGAGGGAGGATGTAGATCAGTGTGTATGTATACCTTTAAGAAATTTTCTAAGGGCTTGCACAAGTGTATAAATACTGAGCATGTGTGAGCTTGACTGCCATTCTGTACTAAGCTGTTGATATGTAAGCATGTATGTCTGTGTAGTCTGTCAATCAGTTGTTTATATTTGGTGTACTGCTGCTATCCATCTTGATGCGTTTCTATGTAATAAAGCACATAAATTAACTACCTCACCTGTTCGTCTTCAATAGTAAACCAAGACAAGTGACACTTAAGAGCAGAAGAAACACATTTAGTTTTGTTTCTTCTTTACGGGAAAATCTGCCCTATAAAACATAGAAGGCTCAGACCCACAATGGCATTCAATAACAGTAGTAGGAACTTCTTACTTAACCAGAAAGTACGGAACACCTCTAGGCCCCTCGGAAATAATCAACTGTAGTTCTTCCTGAATGTCTGAAAAGTACAGTTTTGTACCTACCATAAATGTAGATGTTCGAGGATCCCATTGCTGCAGTCCTTACTATTGGGTGTAGTCCGCCATCCAGTCGGCCCGAATACCAGAGTATAAGGCTGACGTCGGTCAGGGCGCATTAGACTGACGTCAGTACGTCAGGGTACTAATGCGCATGACCGACGTCATATCCTCAGTCTTTTCTTGCCCCAGATGTCAGAAGACCCTAAAAAGACAAGGCCCAAAATACCTGCACCAAAAATATGTACAATATATACAAGAAGATATACAAAAATATCAGCATGTAACCTCACCTACACAATAACCCCTAAACACAGAGGGAAGGAGGGAGGGAATTGACTGCAGCAATGGGATCCTCGAACATCTACATTTATGGTAGGTACAAAACTGTACTATGTTCTTCGCTCCCCATTGCTGCAGTCCTTACTATTGGGTAGAATCCCAAAGCAGAGGTAAGGAGGCTGGCAAATCATAAAGAAGCAGGAGCTGACAACATGCCTTGCAAAACAGCTGTGGCAAACCAGCCCTAGACTTAGAGTAGATAGGAAGGTGATAATGCTTAGAGAAAGTATGCACTGAACTCCAAGTAGCTGCTTCCAAAATATCCTTAGTTGCCACCCCCTTAGAAATGCTGTTGAAGTGGCAGTAGCCCTAGTGGAATGAGGCCTAATCCCAGCTGGAATCTCCTTGCCATGATGGGAATAACAAAATGCAATGCAAAAGCCAATCCACCTAGAAATAGTTTGTTTTGACACAGGCTTGCCCTGTGAACTCAAAGCAAAAAAGAAACAAACAACTGCTGAGACTGCCTGAAATCCTTAGTCCTGCTTAAATAATAACGCAATTGCCTGTGTACATCTAAAGTGTGCAAAATCTTTTCCCCTTTATTTTGGGGGTCTGCATAAAAAGTAGGCAAATGAATAGTTTGGTTTAAAGCCACACTAGAAACCACCTTAGGCATAAAGGAAGGATTAGTACGTAATGATACCCTATCCTTATGGAAAATCAAAAAAGGCTCCACTGCCATAAGGGCCTGCAACTCAGACACCCTTCTTGCAGAAGTAATAGCCAACAGAAAAGCAGTCTTCCATGACAAGTATTTCAATTCAGCAGTAGCCGCAGGCTCAAAAGGTTGTAGAGTAAGTTTTTCCAACACAAAATTGAGATCCCAAGCAGGAGTAGGAGCTCTACGTGGGGGTCTTATATTCTTTGCCCCTCTAAGAAACTGCTTGAACAAAGGATGCGAAAACAATGGTGGATCACAATCATAGTGAGCTGAAATTGCTGCAGCATGAATCTTAATGGAAGAGAATAGGACAAACCTTTGTCCAATAACTCAGTAAGATATTGAAGAGCCACACTCAAATTAGGCTCAGAAATCTCCAAATTCTTTGCTGTACTCCAAATTAAAATCTCTTCCATTTTTCTGACACTTTCCTTGTACTAGGTCTTCTAGCTTCCATAATCACATTTAAAACTTGTTGAGGAAGTTGAGACCTGCTGTGTTTCAACACAGAATATGCCAGGCTGTGAGATGAAGAGAGTGAAGCTTGACATTGAGCAGATGACCGTCCTTCTGAGATAACAGATGAGGAATCAGAGGTAAAGGCCATGGAGGCTTCTTTACCAGACTCGTAGTAGTGGGTACCAGTGTTGCCGAGGCCAATCTGGAGCTATCAAAATCATCCTTGGCCTGTCTTGTCTGACCTTTAATAGTACCTTTGGAAGAAGAGGCAGAGGTGGAAAGGCATACACATGAAGGTTTTTCCAACTGAAAGACAGAGCATCCACTTTCCAAGCCGCGGTGATGAAACCCCTTTGTGCAATACTTTGGCAGCTGGTGGTTTAGTGGAGAAGCTTAACAGATCTATGTCTGGAGTTCCCCATGACACTGTCAATTTCTGAAATACATGAAGATCCAGTTTCCACTGTGGGGATCCATGATTTGTCTGCTTAACACATCTGCTAAGGAGTTCTGTGCTCCTGGCAGAAACCTTGCCTGAAGTGTAAGTTGCAGTTTAGCAGTCTCCCATAAAATCATTGCTTGCCTGCATAGAGTATAAGAATGTGTTCCCCTTGCTTGTTGATGTACCACATGACAGTTGTGTTGTCTGTTAGAATCAACACCTGCCCTGGAAGAAGTAACTCCTTGAAAGCCATTAATGCAAACTGGACTGCTAACATCTCCTTCATGTTGATATGTAGATGCTGTAGTCTGGCAGGCCACTTGTCTTGTATCCACTTTCCATTTAGATGAGCTCCCCAAGCAATGTCCGAGGCAACTGTCGTTAAAATCTGACTCGCCTCTGGCCGGGTCACAGAGAGTCCCTTGTTTAGGTGACATTCCTGAGCCCACCACAAAAATTCTGTTTGAAGGCAAGGTATTATTTGAATGACAGTGTCCAAATCCTGGCAGTGCTGTGTCCATACATTTTTGAGATACCATTGTAGCTTCCTCATATGCAGTTTGGCATTGGGAAGCACCAGAATACAAGATGCCATGAACCCTAATGCTTGAAGGACTGTCCTGCAGTCAGCACGGACTGATGAGATAGTTGATGGAAGTAAAGTGATAGACTCTTTTGTTTGTCCGGGGTTAAAAGGCCATCTGGGCTGCTGTATTCAGTCTCACACCCAGAAAGCACATGACTTGAGAGGGTATTAGACAGGACTTTATTTCGCTCACAGAATACCCTAGGCATCTTAGCACTGCTATAACATATTCCAGATGCTGTAGAAGGTCTTCCTTTTCTTGAGCCAGAATCAGGCAGTCGCCCAAGTAAGGATAGATTTGAATTCCTTGAAGCCTGAAGTAAGCTATCACTGGAGCCAGAACCTTTGTGAATACTCTGGGCAGTAGATAAGCCAAAGGGCAATGCAGAGAACTGATAATGAGAATTTCCAGCTCGAAACCGCAGATACTTCCTGCAACTTAGCCTTATAGGCACATGAAGGTAAGCTTCCTTGAGATCTAAAGTTACCATCCAGTGATCTTTGCCCAGCAGAGGCAACAGCTGTTGTAGCGTCAACATCTTGAACTTGGGAATGTCCAGATAAGTGTTGAGGAGAGATAAATCCAAAATTGGTCTCCACGTGTTCCCCTTCTTTGGTACTAGGAACAGGCGAGAATAAAATCCTAGGCCCCTTTCTGATACAGGGACTGGCTGAATGGCCCCCATCTGGAGTAACTGAGAAACTTGCTTGTGAGCCTCTTTTTCTTTGTGGAGGAGGAACGCCTGGCATGCCTTTGAAAGGGGCATGGTATGGAAATAAAATCTGTAACCGTGGTGAATGATATCCAACACCCATTTGTCTTGAGTAATTAAATCCCACCTTCCTTGAAAAGAGACAGTCTTCCTCCCAAAGGAGCTGCCAGACGAGAATCTACTGGCAGCTGAAAAGGCAGGTCATTGGGTCTGTTTACAAAAGGACTGACCCCTGCCCTCACCAGAAGTCTGAGCAGGAGAACTCCCTGTTCTAGGCCTAAAAGAACCTTGAGCCCTGCCCCTACCACGTCTAGACCTACCCCTAGACTGGGAATCATAAGCAGGATATGTCCACCCCTTAGCAGGCCAATTTCTACTAAATTTCGGTGGCTGCACCTGCAAAAAATCTTTAACAGTTTGCATAGACTTAGCTTTGTCCTCCATTTTCTTTAAAACTGCTTCCACAGGTGGTCCAAACAACACATCCGACTGTAAAGGAGCATCCAAAATCCTTGTCTTAACATGCTCAGCTAAATTCTGATCCCTCAACCAGGCATGCCTGCGAAGGACAGAACTAGTGGCAACCACCCTCGAGGAGGCCTGTACAGCATCAAAACCACATTGCAAAGAATGCTTACCCACTTGTTCAGACACATGAACCAAATCCAGCAACTCTTTACACTCAATACCTTCCGCCAAAGCATCCACCTTAGATTTCAATTGTGAAAGGAGATAATTCTGATATTTTAGCATGTGAAACTGACAATTCAACGCTCTCATGGCTAGAGTGGAAGAAGTATACACTTTCTTTCCCCACCTATCCAAAGCCCTTGCCTCTTTATCAGTGGAACAGGATTTTTAACCACAGAAGCCTTAACACCTTTAGGCCCCTGAGAAACAGTTTCTGGGTCCGCCCCCCCCCTAAAAGGACTTCTTTAAAACAAAAATTTAAACCCCCCTTAAAGTTGAAGCAAGACAATAGCGATGTTTTCTTGAATCTCTTGAATCTTAGAAATGTTGAGCTTAGAGAAGTCATACAGCCTTAGATCCAGTTCTTCAGAAGTTCAACCACTTTATCAGTCAAGGATGGTTGTCAAAGCAATCTTGTTTACTAGTATTAGCACAACCTTATTTTCCTTACAGAGATGAGATTTTGTTTTACAATGGTATCATGAAAGGTCCAAAAGCGAATGTTCCAAAATTGTTACAAGAGTATATTTACCATCTTGCATCATACCCCAGAAACTGATTATACCAAAAGGACGACGAGAGGATTAGTATTTTGGCCTTCTATGTCAAAGGACATTAAGAGAGTACGTTCATCTTGTTCTGTATGTAACAGTAGTAAACCAAATCAACAAAGAACCACTTAATTTAAACCAGATCCCTGAACTACCCTGGTTGACAGTAGCTACAGACATTTTCTAATGGAATGGTCAACATTACCTGGTGTTAGCAGACTCTTATTCCAAATGGTTCAAGATTGACCTACTTCCTAATCTAGTGTCCAGTACTGTCATTACTAAGAAGAAGCTTCAATTTGCAGTCCATGGTAGCCCGCACAAAGTTATTTCTGGCAATGGTACACAGTTTACAAGCCAGCAGCTCAAAAGATTTGCTGAAGATTGGGACTTTGTTCATGTTGCAAGTACCCCGAGTACTCACAGTCAAATGGTTTGGCAGAATGTGCAGTTCAGAGTGCGAAACAATTACTAGAGAAGTTGAAGCAAGACAATAGCGATGTTTTCTTGAATCTCAGAAATGTTCCTTGTGATAAACATCTTTGTTCACCTGCACAGAGATGTCTGTCGAGATAAACTAGAACCACACTACCAATTAGTAGTTCATTATTGGTTTCATGTGTCAAGAACAACAGATAAGTGAAAGCCCATCTGTTAAAAAAGCGCTTATCCCAAAAGTCCTACTATGATTAGACCAGCAAACCACTCAATCCATTACAAGAAGAAGAGATGGTGAGGATGCAGATGCCCAAAGGTTATGATCGGACTGGTGTCATGAAGATTGTATGTCCATAGCCGATATCACACACTGTGAAATCCCAAGGAGTAAAATTTAGGTGGAACTGGAAACATTTGGTCCTGTTGTCTGAGCCTGTATTGTTGTATCATACCTGTGAGACAGACTCTATATATCAGAGTTAGTTATCCAGGGTGCCAGTTCCAGAGGACGTTCCAGTAATCATAAGAATCCTCAAACTCCTGAAGCAAGTTGTTCACTGATGACTGTCCCTGTTGCTAAACCCAGTTCTGATTCCTATATCACTAGATCAGGTCGCATTTCCAGACCATGTTCCAGATACATGACAACTTGGACATAAGCGTTGTGTTTACTTCTTTTTGTCTGTACACGTGCATGTTTCTTTTCAAATGTCATTATATTGTGGGTAATTTATTAAAGAGGGAGGATGTAGATCAGTGTGCATGTATACCTTTAAGAAATTTTCTAAGGGCTTGCACAAGTGTATAAATACTGAGCATGTGTGAGCTTGACTGCCATTCTGTACTAAGCTGTTGATCTGTAAGCATGTATGTCTGTGTAGTCTGTCAATCAGTTGTTTATATTTGGTGTACTGCTGCTATCCATCTTGATGCATTTCTATGTAATAAAGCACATAAATTAACTACCTCACCTGTTCGTCTTCAATAGTAAACCAAGACAAGTGACACTTAAGAGCAGAAGAAACACATTTAGTTTTGTTTCTTCTTTACGGGAAAATCTGCCCTATAAAACATAGAAGGCACAGACCCACAATGGCATTCAATAACAGTAGTAGGAACTTCTTACTTAACCAGAAAGTACGAAACACCTCTAGGCCCCTCGGAAATAATCAACTGTAGTTCTTCCTGAATGTCTGAAACAGACACCTGCAATGCATCGTCGAACGTACTACCAGCCGGATCCTCACCGGCCTCTAACCCAGTCGCAGCAGAGGAATCCAAAAACAAAGCCAGGTGAGCCTCTGGGTTCTCACCAACCTCAGGAGAAACACCCGACAGAGGCTGTACAGTGGAAGAGTCTGGTCTTACCTTTTTCACCTTCTTCTCTAATGGAGGACCCTCTGGGCAGGAAGTTCATTCCACTGTATCTTTCACAAGAAGCTTAAGACGCTGTTTCTCAAGATACAAAGAAAGAGAAAAAAGCCTACTATGAAGGGTTTTTGAAATGAAAGCCTGACAAATCGAGCAGGTCATCTGGTCGTGAGAAGCTCTTAGGCAAAAAAAGACACTTACTTGTGGTGGTTTTTATGGGGGGGGATCTGTCTCCCGGACTGACATTTACCTTTCCTGGATGACGTTACCCCCCCCCCCCGACCAACAAAAAAAAGCTAAGAAAAAACAAAACGGCAATGGGGTACTTATATGCAATGACTCAGAACCAGCAAGATGATGCAGGTGTTGATCCGAAGAATGAAAACTGTGTTGAAACCGGCGGAAATGACGTTAGGCATTTAAACCGACAATCTAGAGATGCATTCAGACTGGTGGCAAAGAAGTTCAGAGGATGGTACATCCAGACATCACCTTTATGCCCTACACTATGTAAGGATTATACAGGTGATGTTTGGCAAACCTTAAAGCAACAGTAGACTTTGGTATAATATCCAGTGTCGGGCTTCCATGTCAGGGAATCCCAAATGTAAAGAATACTGCAGGAGTGAATATAAAGGACAGCTATTTATCATGCTTGTTTGGCTGGGTTTTAGGGACTGTGCTAGATTTCAGGCCTCACTCTGCTGTTTTGTTGTGCAAGGGAATATCAGCATGTATGGGGTTAATAATTAGATTTTTAATAATGTTTACGTTATAATTTTCTTCCACAACACTGTCTTTTTCTGAACTGTAGGATGAGCCATTTTGCAATGTTTTAATAATAGTTCAATTGTGGGGTGGTGTGGTATTGTTATTGATGTGAAAATGTTGCCTGTGTGCATGTGTAGAAAAGCAGTTACTGGTGACCATTTCAGCTAACTTAAGATAAGTGTGACCATGGAAAATTTAGTTGAATAAAGTAGCTAGAAGAATGGGATAATAGCCTTTCTAAAGGCATTTCATCCCTTGGTAGTAGTTTTACAAGAAAAGAACTTAGAAGTGTAGACACATGTCTTTAGTTGGAAGGTTGTTTAGCCACATGTGGTTCCTTCAGTTTTCAAGGAGCATGACAAAGAACAGTAACATTACTTATATACTGAAGTACTGTCCTTGTATAATCTTAATTAATGCTAACGGATGTTTTATAGTACGAGGGGTTTATGGAAAGAATTAAAATCACAGTTGTTAGTGTTTATTTTCCATCAGATGCATAATTTTAAATCACAATGTGAGATATGGTTACATTTCATAGGGAGCGGTGTTACAACTGGAATACATTAACTACTGTACGCGAGACTGAAGGTGGCACTTCAATGATAAGAATCCCCTGCTTAAGGAGATGTGTGAAAATTTGTGCAAGAAAAAACAAGTAATCTCCGTGGTATTCCCGAAGTCTCAAAACAACCCACTAAAGTGTAGTGGGTCTAAAAACAAAACAGTGTAAGAAACTTCTCTGTGTGGAAGATTTTCAGTCCATATATTTCTAGTTAATCACTGTATATTAATCAGATCAGACAACAGTAGTAGAAGTAGCGAACGTAAACGTAAAATATTTAGTTTACATTCGCTACTTCTACTACTATTGTCTGATCTGATTAAAATTTGTGCAAGTACATGCTTGACCTATATTTAAACAATATTGCAATGGGCCTCCCAGTTTACTTATTCAAGGAAATACAGGTTGAATTCTAGAACAGAAGACGTTTACGTATTGCCAAGCCCATGCACATTTCAGTCGAGGAAGGTTATACACATCCTAATGAGTGTTGCTTATGTACTTTGGTGCCTTTTTTCTGCTAACAGATAATGATGCTTTCTCTTTTAAAGCTGGAAAAGTTCAAAATGTGTACGTGACTGGGGACTGTGTCCAAGTCAGATAATGGACAGCAGTCTTTGAATGAAAACTGCTTAAATAGGAGGTATGAAAGAAATTAGAGAGAAATAGCAGACGTGGTGCATAGCATTCTGCAGATAAAAAGGGTGCAATGGAGTTTTCAGAAAACAGACAAGTGTAATAATGCAGTGCACAACTGAAAGGGGTTTGTGAGGCATAAGATGACATACGGAACAGAAGAGAAAATATGAAGTTTTGTATAAACATCTTAAGGATACTGTAAGTCAATTTGCAGTCAAAATACGGTAGCAAAGATGACCTACATTTATTTCATACTTAAAGTGGGGATACCTTGAATTAAGACAGTTACAATAATAGTGGTGGTGCTGCGGTAGCGTTGTCGCCTCACAGTAAGATGTCCTGTTTGATTCTCAGCTAGAGCGTCTTTGTGTGTGGAGACATGCGTGAATGGGCGTACCTTCGTTGAAGGTTGTGCGTCAGGGCTGGCAAATTGGCACATAAAAATCTACTACCAATTATTAGTGGACCAGAGTTCCGCTGTGGCGACCCCTAACTGGGAAAAGCCGAAAGACACAACAACAATAATAAAGATTTTTTCAAGGATATTAAAAAAACTTAACACATAACAGATACTAAAGCAGGGTGATTAAGACAAGGAAATTCAAGACTAAGACAGTTTGGGTTGCAAATGATTACTGAGGTGCAGATAGATGCTTCCTTTGAATCCTGTAAAAGCTGAAGCAGTTCTGAAAGTGATGAAGTGGCAGGCAGTGGGTAAAAACAAGAAGTTATGTACTCACCATAACGTTCGATTATGTAGTCCATCTCGCCTCACATTCTTACTCGTGGGTTCGGAGCCGAATATCGGCTCTGACTTGGCCAAACTTTTCTAGCTCAAAGTCTTTCTATTGGCTGGGCTAAGATGGTTTCCCATGCTGCATTGCTCCATATCCCCAGATCTAATTTGCATACTTGATGCATAACAACACCCAAGGAAAGAAAGAACGACGAAGAGTGAAAGGAGTTCTGAAAACCAGTCCTAACCTCCAGATCCCCCAGGAAGGGGGAAGGTGGGGGGGTAAGTAAGAATGTGAGGCGAGTTGGACTACATACATCGAACATTATGGTGAG
Organism: Protopterus annectens; assembly: GCF_019279795.1. Lineage (NCBI taxonomy): Eukaryota > Metazoa > Chordata > Ceratodontiformes > Protopteridae > Protopterus > Protopterus annectens. Next base: position 124,779,246 of record NC_056734.1, on the reverse strand, counting down.
TACTTAACTTCTTGATGTTATGTAGTCCAATCTTGCCTACATTCTTACCCGTGGGACAGTGTCCCCAGCACCTAAATCCTGGGAGGCTCAGTGGAAAATACTCCCTGAGCACTGTGGAACCAAAGGAAGACCTGCCCCTAGATACCACGTCCAACTTGTAATGAGTAACGAAAGTGTGAGGAGATGCTCAAGTAGCCGCAGCACAATATCCATAGACAATCTGGCCTGATAGGCTGTAGAGGTAGATACAGACCGAGTAGAGTGAGCCTTGACCGGGAACGGTAGATCTTTACCCCCTGAAGAATAAATGAAAGAGATGCAACTGGATATCCACCTGGATAGGGTGATTTTGGAGCCAGAAGACCAAATTCTGTTCTCCGAAAAGGAAACAAACTGATCAGATTTTCGGAGATCTTTGGTTCTGTGCAGATAAAAACGTAACTGTCTGTGTACATCCAATTGATGAAATTTAAATTCTGCCTTGTTTGAAAACAGGGGAAAGAACACTGGCAACTCAATAGATTGATTAAGATTAGAGATAGACGCCACTTTGGGAAGAAAGGAAGGGTTCGGTCTGAGAGAAACCCTGTCCTTATGAAAAATCAAGTATGGGAGTTTTATAGAAAGAGCTTGAATCTCTGAGACACGTCTGGCTGATGTGATGGCTACTAAAAAGACAGTCTTCCAGGTCAAGAATTTTAAATCACAAGTAGCTGCAGGTTCAAAGGGTGGTGAAGTCAGAGCCTGCAGAACAAAGTTTAAATCCCAAGGCATGATAGGTTCTGAAACAGGAGGATGGAGTGCCCTTCAGGAAAGCCTTACAGAGTCTGTGAGCCATCAGGCAAGGCTCATTAGCAACATGAAAGTTAGAAATCGCTGCCAATTGGACTTTAATGGTGGTGGACGCTGAGCCCTGATGAAAAAGCATAGACAAGAACTCCAAAACAGAAGCAATTGGAGCTGTGTAAGGGTCAATCCCTTGGGTATGAGCCCAGATTGAAAATCTCTTCCATTTGCTGGAATAAATCTTCCTAGTAGAGGGCTTATGAGAGGAAGATGAAATATGAAAGTACAGTTTTGTACCTACCATAAATGTAGATGTCCGAACAGGATAGCATCTGCAGTCATAACAAATGGGTTGTCCTGTCATCAGGCAGCCCTTCGGTCGGCCGGATTCCAAAGTCTGGGTCCGGCTTCGGCTGATGTCGCACTTCACCCGACGTCATCTCTGCTGGTCTTCGGGTATAAAGGCATCAGCCGGCGCCATTTTCCTCAGTGTTTCTTGCCCCAGATGCCAGTTGCCCTCTTGGTAAGCTAAATTTTGGATAAATGCCAATGTTTCCAAAAAAGTAGAAGGCAAACACAAAAAATAATAATGTATGTACATATATACAAACAAATACACCATAAGAGACTCCCCCCCCAGCTAGCTATTAGGATAGTAAATACCCTAGGAGTACCACAGAGGGGAAGGAGGGTGGGTAATCCTGACTGCAGATGCTATCCTGTTCGGACATCTACATTTATGGTAGGTACAAAACTGTACTATGCCCTTCAAGGATGCATCCGCAGTCATAACAAATGGGTAGAATACCATAGCCAAACTAGGGGAGGAGGAAGAAGAATTATGGTGTAGTTAGGATCCCTTGCAGTACAGCAGTGGCAAACCCTGCTCGGGATCTAGAGTATAGAGGTAAATTATAATGCTTGGCAAATGTATGCACGGAGGTCCAAGTAGCCGCCTCAATAATGTCCTTGGTTGCCACTCCTCGTAAGAAAGCTGTGGTAGTGGCTGTAGCCCTTGTAGAATGAGGTCTTATGTTCTGTGGAATTGGTTTTCCGTGGTAGGAGTAACAGAATCTTATGCAATTTCCTATCCATTTGGAGATTGTCTGTTTGGAAATTGCTTTTCCTTCCCTTCCTGTTGCATAGGCTACTAAAAGCTGGTCAGTTTTTCTGTCACCTTTGGTTCTGTCCAGGTAGTAGCGTAACTGTCTATGTACATCCAAGGTATGCAGCAGTCTTTCCCCTGTTCTGTGGATTGGGAAAGAAGGTAGGTAGGTGGATTGCCTGGTTTAAAGACACTCTGGATACCACCTTAGGCATAAATGTAGGATTAGTTCTCATGGACACCCTATCTTGATGGAAGATTAGGAAGGGTTGTACTGCCATTAAGGCCTGTAGTTCCAAACCCTCCTTGCTGAAGTAATTGCCAGTAGGAAAGCAGTTTTCCATGATAGGTGTTGAAGATCTGCTGTTGCTGCTGGTTCAAATGGAGGGAGTGTCAATTTTTCTAGCACAAAGTTCAAGTCCCATGCTGGTAATGGTGGTTTCCTAGGAGGTTTTACATTCTTGATCCCTCTGAGGAACTGCCTGAGTAGAGGATGAAAAGACAGGTGGATCAAGCTGTATTCTGCTGAAATAGCTGATGCATGTATCTTGATGGAGGAATAGGACAGGCCTGTATGTAGAAGCTCTGCCAAGTACTCCAGGATGTTAGCAATATCTATGTTCTACACATCTTTTCCTCTTTCAGTACTCCAAATGACAAATCTTTTCCATTTTCCTGCATAGTTCCTTCTGGTTGAAGGTCTGCGGGCTTCAAGGATAATGTCTTTAACCCTTTGGGATAGGTCTGGGTTAGTTGCGGCTATGTGATGTTCCAGGCAGTCAGTTGCAAGGTTTTAGGTTTGGGTGCATGATGTTGTAGTTGTTCTGAGTTAACATCAAAGGCATCAGGGTATTGACCACATTCTCCCTGAGACATGCTCCTCAGCAATGGATACCAGTGTTGTCTTGGCCAATTCGAGCTATCAGGATTATCCTTGGGCGTTCCTCTTTGATTTTCAGTAGTACCTTGTGCATCAAAGGAAGAGGTGGAAATGCATATGCTGTCAGGCCTTTCCAACTGAAGGAGAGAGTCCACCTTCCATGCAAGTGGGTGGTATGTCCTTGTGCAGAATTTTTGAGCTGGTGATTGAGTGGGGATGCGAATAGGTCTATTTGTGGCATTCCCCATTTCTTTGTGATGGCCTTGAAGATGTCCGGTGTAGCATCCATTCGTGAGCATCCGAGGTGGTTCTGCTTAACATGTCTGCTAGGGTGTTTTTCTTTCCCGCACAAATATTGCCTGTAACTGGATGTTGTAGCTCAGAGCCATATTCCAAAGGTCCAGAGTCATTCTGCATAGGGGTATGAATGAGTACCTCCCTGTTTATTGATGTACCACATGACTGTGGTGTTGTCTGTCCTTATCATTAAATGGCCTTCTTTGAGGAATGGTCTGAATTTCTGGATTGCTAGTTTTACTGCCAGCATTACTTTTGGTTTATGTGCAGGTGCAGCTGGTCTGGAGTCCACAATCCTTGTATGCATTTGTCCAACATGTGCCCCAGCCTAGGTCTGAGGCGTCCGTTGTGATGGTTTGGCTTGCTTGAGAGTTGTGGAAGGGCAAGCCTGGGTTTGACTGGCATGCTTGAGCCCACCATAGGAACTCCTGTTTCAGGCATGGGATTAGTGGGATTTCGGTTTCTAAGCTGTGCCTGTGTTGAGACCATAAATTCTTTAGGTACCACTGTAGCTTTCTCATATGCAGTCTGGCATGTGGGACCAAGATTATGCATGATGCCATGAAGCCCAAGGCCTGCAGTACTTTTCTTGCTGTTAGTTTGTTCTGCTTTGTTAATGCCAATAAGTAAAGAGGGAGTTGTTTTTGTTTTTCTGCAGTTAGGAATGCCATTTGTTTTGCTGTGTCCAATTCAAGACCCAAGAATGTTCTTGTTTGGGATGGTATCAGTCTTGACTTTTGTAAATTGACTGTGTATCCCAGGGCTTGTAGTAAGCAAATGACTCTTTGTAAATCTGTTGTCAGCTTGCTTTTGTTGTCCGCTTGTAACAGGCAGTCGTCCAGGTATGGATAAATTTGGATTCCCTGTAGCCTGCAGTGAGCGATTACTGATGCCAGGCATTTTGTGAATACTCTGGGCAGTAGATAAGCCAAAGGGCAATGCTGAGAATTGATAATGCTCTGATCCTGCAAGAAATCTGAGGTATCTTCTGCAATTTGGTCGTATGGGGACGTGCAGGTATGCCTCCTTGAGATCTAGAGTTACCAGCCAACACTCCTTGCCCAGCATGGGAAGAAGTTGCTGTAGGGTCAGCATTTTGAATTTTGGGACAATGATGTATGTGTTTAAGACGGACAGGTCGAGAATAGGTCTCCAACTTTTCTCTTTTCTTGGTATTAGGAAGAGTCTGGAGTAGAATCCTTTGCCCTGTTCTGTTATTGGTACTCTTTCCACAGCTCTTATCTTTGTTAATTGCGCTATCTGCTTTAGAGCTTCTGTTTTTTGATTTGGAGGTAGGTTTGGCATTCCTCTTTTTACTGGTAAGGTCATCATCATTCTCTTTCGGCTTTTCCCATTAGGGGTCGCCACAGCGGATCATCTCTTTCCATTTCTTCCTATCCTCTGCATCTTGCTCTGTCACACCAACCGCCTGCATGTCCTCTCTCACCACGTCCATAAACCTTATCTTAGGCCTTCCTCTATTCCTCTTACCTGGCAGCTCCATCCTTAGCATCTTTTTCCCAATATACCCATCATCCCTCCTCAGCACATGTCCAAACCAACGCAATCTCGCTCTCTTGCTTTGTCTCCAAACTGTCCAACATGAGCTGACCTCTAATATACCGATTCCTAATCCTATCCATCCTAGTCACACCGATTGCAAATCTTAACATCTTTAACTCTGCCACATCCAGCTCTGACTCCTGCCTTTTTGTCAATGCCACTGTCTCCAACCCATATAACATAGCTGGTCTCACTACACTCTTGTAGACCTTCCTTTCACTCTTACGGATACCCTGTCACAAATCACTCCTGACACTCTTCTCCACCCATTCCACCCTGCCTGTACTCTTCTTCAACTCTCTTCCACATTCACCATTACTCTGAACTGTTGATCCCAAGTACTTAAACTAGTCCACCTTTACCAACTCTACTCCCTTCATCCTCACCATTCCTCTACCCTCCTCTCATTTACACACATATATTCTGTCTTAGCCCTGCTGACCTCATTCCTCTGCTCTCTAGCATATCTCCACCTCTCCAGAGTCTCCTCAACCTGATTCCTACTCACTACAGATCACAATGTCATCTGCAAACATCATAGTCCACGGGCCTCCTGTCTGATCTCATCTGTCAACCTGTCCATCACCACTGCAACAAGAAAGGACTCAGAGCTGATCCTTGATGTAATCCCACCTCCACCTTAAACGGATCTGTCACTCCCACTGCAGTCCTCACCACTGTCACACTACCCTCGACATATCCTGTACCACTCTTACGCATTCTCTGCCACTCCGACTTCCTCATACAATACCACAACTCTTCTCTAGGCACCCTGTCATATGCTTTCTCCAAGTCTACAAAGACGCAATGCAACTCCTTCTGACCTTCTCTGTATTTCTCCATCAACACTCTCAGAGCAAACATTGCATCTGTAGTGCTCTTTCCTGGCATGAAACCATACTGCTGATCACTAATCATCACCTCCTTCTTAACCTTGCTTCACTCTTTCCCATAACTTCAAGCTGTGACTAATCAGTTTTATCCTCTGTAGTTACTGCAGCTCTGCACATCACCCTTATTCTTAAAGATAGGTACCAAAACACTTTTCTCCACTCCTCAGGCATCCTCTGACTTTCCAAAATTTCATTAAACAATCTAGTTAGAAATTCCACTGCCATTTCTCCTAAGCACCTCCATGCTTCCATTGGTATGTCATCTGGGCCAACAGCCTTTCCATTCTTCATCCTCTTCATAGCTGCCCTTACTTCCTCCTTGCTAATCTGTTTCACTTCCTGATTCACTATCCCCACATCATCCAACCTTCTCTCTCTCTCATTCTCTTCATTCATCAGCCTCTCAAAATACTCTTTCCATCTACTCAACACACTCTCCTCTCTTGTGAGTACCTTTCCCTCACTATCCTTTATCACCCTTACATGCTGCACATCTTTCCCAGCTCTGTCCCTCTGTCTAGCTAATCGGTACAGGTCCCTTTCTCCCTCTTTAGTGTCCAATCTCTCGTACAACTCTCCATATGCCCTATCCTTAGCTTTTGCCACCTCTCTCTTTGCCATTTTACTCTTTTTACTGGTAAGGTATGGAAGTGGAACCTGTAGCCTTGGTCTATGGTTTGCAAAATCCACTTGTCTTTTGTGATATAGTGCCAATTTTTCGAAAATAAGGCTAACTTTCCGCCTAAAGGTGCTGTTATTTGCTCCCTGGTAGGCGGTGTCAGAGCCAAGTCACTGCGATTGTCCTGTTGCAGTGACAGTGGTTGTGTCTGTGCCTCGGTTATTGCCTTGCCACTGTCGTCCACTGTAGGCACCTCCTCTGGATTGATTTCTGCCTCTAGAGCGTCTATTCCTGCCTCTTTGAGATTTTGAGGAGTCTGGAAAGGACCAATTTTTGGCAGGCCAGTTCCTGCTAAGCCTTGGGGGCTGAACCTGTAAGAAATCCTTAACTGTTTGTACAGATTTTGCCTTCTCTTCCATTTTCTTCATTACTTGCTGAGCAGGTGTACCAAATAGACTGGCCTTATCCATAGGAGCATCTAACAGCTTTGCTTTAACATGATCCGCAAGACCTGTTCTTTCAACCATGCATGCCTTCTTATCACTGTGCCAGTCATGGCTGATCTAAATGAAGCCTCCAGTGCATCATAGCCACATTTTAAAGAATGGTTACTAACCTGCTGAATGTTATTCACCATTTCTAAAACATATTTCTTATCTAAGGAGTCATCAGTGGACAGCTTAGTTAACTGGTCAAGCATAAACTCTTGGTATTGGATCATATGAAACTGACAGTTTAAAGCTCTAGCTGTGAGAGTAGCAGAGGTGTAAACTTTTTCCCCATCTCTAAGGACCTGGATTCCCTTTCAGAAGGAATAGGGTTTTGCTGAGGTCGAGGCTACTGCCTTAGGCCCCTGGGATATAGTCTCAGGATCTGCAAGTGGGGCCTTGTATAGGTGGTGATGAGTGTCTGGCACCCTGTAAAATCTATCTGGTTTGGCAGGGGCTGGAGGTAAAGTATCAGGAGCAGTGCAAACATCATTAAATGCATCATCCACAACAGGCAGTACTGGAGGTATAGCTAAGGGCCTATGTTGTGGTAAGTGCAGAAATGTCCTAAGCCTTTTCTGGAATCTGAGAAATCTTGTCCCTGCCATTGGAATTGTTCTCTCATGGCATGTAAGGTTTCCCAAAGGAAAATTCCTCTGGTGGAGAGGCAGATGGAATGGATTCTTCAGCATCGGAATCTTCATAAGTAAAAAGGAGCCTCTGGCTGATCTGTAATGTCTGAGTCATCCAAGAATCATCAGAGGACACTGGCTCGGGGCTCTGCTCTAGGTCTCTTTTCTGGGGCTGAGAGGCCCTGTCTGGGTGAGATTGGGATCCCTAATTAAGGATATTAAATCCTCTGCCAGAGTAAGTATTTGTGAACTAGAAGTGGGACTGTGTGAGGGGGCTTAACAGGCACTGATTTAACAGTTTTGGCTGCTTTAGCCCTGGCAAAGGCCTTAATAGACATGGCTGCAGGAGGCCTAGCAGCACCACGTCCTGGGGTAGAGACATCCAAAGGAATGGTGTCTGATAAATCACTAGGAACCACAGTAGTAGGCAAAACTTCTGAGGCCGATTCAACTAAGGTAGCAGGAGCCTCAGTAGTAGTCATGGGTTCGGCTGAAGATTGACCGGTTTTCGGTTTCGCGAAACTGAGACACTCATGCTTGCTTAACAGTGGTTTCGCCGAAACCGGACCGCGAGTGTCGGTCTTTTCTGCTTTTTAACAATTTGGGTAGTCGGAGGATCCGGCGGCATAATGTACGCAAAATCTGAGCCTAAAACTGTTCAGCAAACTCCGACGCCTAAGCGCTCGTCGGTTGAAGGAAGCACAGGCCGAACAGGCTGCTACGCCGTGGTCTGGGCCTAAGCAAGGCAGGCAGTAAGAGTGGAAATCTTTATGAGGTATTTGTTTCCCACAAGTTAAACAGTTATTGACTTTTTCTGACATCGGCTGAGGCAAGAAAGAGTCCCCAACGGGTACTTAGCTTTTAGAAGTCTTCAGTAGTATTCGGTAGTAGTAATCTCTGGATCTGACCGACCGGCACTTGCACAGCTTCTGCTTCCGGCGCTGCAAGAAAGACTGAGGAAATGGCGCCGGCTGATGCCTTTATACTCAAGACCAGCAGAGATGACGGGTGAAGTGCGACATCAGCAGCGGACCCAGACTTTGGAATCCGGCCGACCGAAGGGCTGCCTGACGACAGGACAACCCATTTGTTATGACTGCAGATGCATCCTTGAAGGACATCTACCTCTGGTGAAAAATGATGAAGCCTAACTAATGACAGAAGTGGAGTAGCCAGGCTGTCAATCGGAGGGTCCGCAGAGAGGGATGGAGCTGCCCTGACATGTGTGTCAGTAAATCCGGTTGTGGGTCCAGAATCCAAGGCGTGTCCATGATGTAGGGATGGAGAAAGGGGAAGCAAACCTGACAAGGCCAGTGTGGGGCAATCAGAATCATTCTGCTTCCCAAGGATTGCGCTTTCTGAATCACTTTTAACAGCAAGGGAACCGGAGAGAAAGGCATACAGCAGACCGGAGGGCCAATCATGGACTAGAGCGTCCCTGGATGACTCCCCCTGAGGGGGGGGTCAACGTGAAGTAGCTGCTGCATTTGGCATTGAGGGGGCTGGCAAAAAGGTTGCAGCAAGGCTGACCCCATCTGCAGAAGATCCGTTCTGCAACTAGACGGTTCAGGGACCACTCGTACGCATCAGAATAGCTCTGCTTAGCCTGTCTGCGATCACGTTGGACTTCCCCGGAATGTGCATTGCCACCAGAAAACGTTGGGAAGATACTACCCACTGCCACACTCGCATGGCCTCTCTGCACAGGGGGTATGACTTGTTCCTCCCTGCTTGTTCAGATACCACACCACTGACATATTGTCCGACTGTATTGCAATAGTCCCGAGAGGGAGAAAACTCTAAAGTGCCTGCAATGCAAGTAGCACAGCTCTCATCTCCAGGACGCTGACATGCAAATGTATCTCGTGCTCTTGCCACGTGCCTTGGAATGTCCTGCCTAGGTAATGCCCCCCCCCCATCTGGGAGGCGTCCGTAGTCACCGTGGCAATCGGGGGCAGCGGAACGAAGGGCTTTCCCCTGTTCAGATTGTTGGTGCAAATACACCAACTGAGATCCTGTTTGCACCTGTCCGTGAGTAAAATAGGGTGAGAAAGTGGAAGTCTTTGGAGAAACCACTGAGCAAAGAGGAGACATTGAAGGAGCCTCATATGTAATCTTGCTAGAGGGACTAACATAACTGTTGCAGCCATAGTCCCCAGGAGTTGGAGAACCTATCTTGCCTTTGCTCTTCTCAGGGGGAGCAGGGCGTGAACTTGTTGCTGTAAGACTCTGATTCTTTCCTGTGGTAGAAAGGCCCGCATTTGAACGGTGTCTAGTTCTGCACTTATAAAAATGAAACGCTGTGAGGGCAACAAGGCAGATTTTTCCCAGTTCAATGTTATGCCCAACTGTTGACAGAGAGTGATGGTGACGTTCCTGGTCTGGATTAGTAGATGCCTGGTGGTGACAGTGAGAAGCCAGTCATCCAGATAAGGAAACACTTGGAATCCTTGACGTCTCAAGTGAGCCGTCACCACCGCCATACATTTGGTGAACACCCTGGGGGCTGTGGTGAGACCAAAGGGCAGGGCTCGAAACTGAAAATGACTGGCTCCCAGCCGGAAGCATAGGTGACTCCTGGATGCCCTGTCCATTTTGATATGGTAGTAAGCATCCTTGAGGTTGATGGAGCACATCCATACTTCTTTTCCCAACAATGGGAGAATTGACTGTAATGTGACCATACAGAACTTGGACTTTTGTACATGGTTGTTCAGTTGGCTGAGATCCAATATGGGTCTCAGGTCCCCTGTCCTTTTCAGCACCAAAAAGAATCTTGAGTAAGTCTCTAATCCGATCTTGTCTGAGGGGACATGCTGGATGGCTCCTTTTTCTAGCAGCTTTGAAACCTCTGCAGCCGCATAATCCCTCTGACTGGGTGGAACGTCCAGGATTTTTCTGACTGGAGGGGGATCTGACGAAAAGGGGATGGCATAACCTCCGGAAATTATTCGTAAGACCCATTGGTCCTGGATGATGCTTTGCCAGGCCTCCAGGTATAACGATATTCGACCCCCGACTGGCTCTGGAAATGCACAGTCGGACCTCCCATCAGGAGCGATGGTAGGGAGAGCCACGAAAGGAATCGCTGTCTCCCGAGTTGCGGGGACCTCCTCTGCCTCTAGGGTGGCGGCTTCCTGAATAACCTCCCCCTCCTCTGCCTCTGGAGGCTCACCTTGTGCACCGGGAAAAAAACTCTGATTTTTTGAACCACATCTTTCCACCCCTCTGGGCCTTGGGATAAGGCCTAGAGGGAAGGGAAAAACAGACCCCTACAGCAGACAGAGTTTTTCCCTCCTGCTCGCACCTGGTGAGGGTGTCTTTCACCTTGGTTCCGAACAAAAAGGAAACATCAAAGGGAGCGTCGGTGAATGAAGACTTGAAGGCCTCCGCGAAATGACAAAGGCGCATCCAGGCTTGCCTCCTAAGGGCAACTCCTGAGCTTGCTGCCCTACTCGCTCCCTCGGCTGCATATGAAATCAGCCTCATGGAGGAGTTAATGATGGAATTGAGGGTAGACATCTGGGCATTAACCGTCTGGGCCACAGCCTCAAAAACGTTACCTGTGACAGTATCTCCAAGCTCCTTGAGGAGATCTCTCTGGAGCCGTGTAAAGTGAGATAAGTAGTTCAGCGACCGTAAGGTAAAAGTAGCTGATGAGAGGATACACTTCCCGTACCGGTCCATGGTCCTAGACTCCTTGTTAGGAGGCTGGACGGAGGAAGAAGTCTCTGCTAATTCCTTCTGGGTGGCAGCTGCCACCACCATGGCATCCACAGGGACTCCCTTGGACAAAAATTCCTTACCCGGGGAGCAGACAAAAATTTATTGGGTCTCCTGGGTAAAGGTTCCACAGAATCAGGGTTCTCCCACATCCTCCGACAAATTAAATCTAGGAGCTCATCGAAGGGTGGGGACACCCAGGAGGCGGAGGGCTGAGCACCGAAGGCCTTCAGGACGACTTGACTCCTCCTCGGAGGGGGCTTTGGACGGCCAGTCACCTCTTTGTTTCAATATCTCTAGGATGTCAGAGAAAGAAACATCCTCAGAGGATGACTTGGGGGACCCCTCCGATTCCTCGAGGTCAGCATCTGAGGTGAGAGACTCATCCTGGGAGTCTCAAACTTGGGGACCACGCGTGGGGGTATCCTGAGGCCTTGGGGCTCCGCTGTCTAAAGATAGGTGGTGATCAGAGACTCACACCGGAGTGGTAAGGGACAGAATGACTGACCCGCATGATGTAGCTGACGATCTGGCCAGCGCACTTTGCATGGCCTCAAAGGCTGGCCACCCCGAATCCGAAGACTGACCAGCCTCCGAGGCCACGACATGAGTCTGGGTTCCCCGGAGCTGACTGGGACGAGCCGAGAACAATTTAGCCAAAACCAGTGACTGAAGGAGTCTCTGCACCACCCTATCAACATCCACATCCAAAAGTGTCCTGGAGGATTTGGAGGATAGGGAGGGAGATCGAGATCTACTCTTAGGTGAAACTTGCCTAATACTAGGCGATCGGCTCCGAATAGGTTCCAATATAATTGGACCCGAGGTTCCATCAACACCAACACTTCCTGCGGCCCCAAGGACAGTGGAGCCGAGGAGGTCGAAGCTAATTTGATTACTTTCTCCGGTGGCTCCGAGGAGACTGAAGGAGCCAAAGACCTCTTTTTCGATTTAGTTGATCTAGGTTTGGAGCTGGAAGCAGATTCCAGGCCCTCTTTGAATGAGGGTTTCAAAAGTCCCTTCAGAATTAATTATTCTTTCTTTCCTGAAGTACCCTGGGACTAAATGCATGTCAGAAGCTGCAAGACGCCTGCAGATGGATTGCTCCCAGACAATAGACACATACCGAATTGTCCATCGGTAATGGACATTTTATAGCCACACTTTGAGCATTTTTTTAAAACCCGAAGGCTTGTGCTCCTTGGAATCTTTAGACATCTTAAGATATTACCACAATCACCAAGACAAAGATCACCGGTACTGTACCGACTGGAGAAAACAGTCACAAATTACACCACACTGAGCGCGGGAAAAAGACTACCACTAACCAGCTTGCACAAAACAATCCTCAGATACAGACACACACTAAGGTGACAAAGACTAAAAACTTCTAATTTAAACTGTTTTAGACCAGCAGTAGTACACACAACAAGGGGAACAAAAACTAAAACCTCTAATTTAAATGGTTTTAGACCAGACACACACAAGGGAATAAGCAAGGGGACAGACTAGGTCCTCTAACTGAAAACGGGCCTAGCCCGTTGGAACAGCTAGTGGGATACCACAAAACCGATCACTCTAAAAACATACACAAATAACACCAAACTAGGAATAGCTATTAAAATAGCTTTTGTTTGTAATAAATTCTCTCAAGAAGAAGAAAAAAGGTACTTAGCCACAGCCAAGAGTGAGACAACGTCCAAGCTACACGAGCGGCAAACGAGATCTGAGGATATGGAGCAATGCAGCATGGGATACCATCTTAGCCCAGCCAATAGAAAGACTTCGAGCTAGAAATGTTTGGCCGAGTCGGAGCCGATATTCGGCTCCAAACCCACGGGTAAGAATGTAGGCGAGATTGGACTACATAACATCGAAAGTTATGCACTTCATCCTTGCTGTCCTGCTATGTTCATTTCAACTTTTTGGGGAATATGCCTCATGACGGACCTGAGCTGGCAACTTGGAGCGCTTCTCCAGTGCTTGACCTTGCCAGTAATTCTGACAGGATGCCCCTTAGGAAAAAAGAAGGAATGCATAGGAACAGGAACAAAGCTTCACGTACAAGTCTATCAAGTTCCTCCAGGAAGGTATAAAGAATCATGACAATTTGGAAGGAGAAAGGAAGGTTGTCAAGATAGAGAGGGACAAGAATTGAGCGTTATGGTAAGCACATAAATTTCATATTCTGCATTGTCCCCTCCATCTGTTCTTGACTGTTTGGGACAGATTCTTTAGCTACCAGGATTTCTTGGTGGTATCATGATAAAATAGCCCTGGGTATGGTGGAACAGGAAGATGATCTGGAGCTGGATACAAGATTCAATTTGTACTGTTTGATAAAAGTGTGCACTGTAGCCCATGTTGCTGCTACACAGGCACCATCCACACTATAGTGTTTGAAAAAGGTAACACACATAGTAATGGATCTAGTGGAATGTGCACTTGGTTTGGTAGGAAGATAGTACAGTTGTGTACACTTACCATAAATGTAGATATTCGCGTGTATTCACTGTTGCAGTCATTACATTTGGGTAATCTGCTGGCAAGTTGCCCTCAGTCGGCCTGATTAACAAAGTCTTGGGTCCTGCGTCAGTTGCTGTCCCTTCTTCCATGACGTCAGGTCGTCAGGGGTATATAAAACATGCAGCCGACGCCATTACATCAGTTTTTCTTGCCCCAGATGTCAGGTGCCCCCCAAAAGGAGAGCAAAAAAAAAAAAAAAATATATATATATATATATATATATATATATATATATAATTCAAAACACAAAAAATACACCTCCAAACAAAAGCAAATACACCAAAAAGGCTTTCAAGCATAGTAAATGAAAGTAGAGGTATAGTAAGAGAAAAACAGGGGGCTGGAGGGTGGGTAACAAGGACTGCAACAGTGAATACACTCGAACATCTACATTTATGGTAAGTGTACACAACTGTACTATGTTCTTCATGTTTCACTGTTGCAGTCATTATATTTGGGTAGATTCCCAAAGCTATGGTTGGGAAGATGGATTTATACAGCATTAGGACCAGCAATAAGGCCCTGCAGGACAGCAGTGGCAAAGCCAGCTCTGGACTTGGAGAAGAAAGGTAAATGGTAAAGTTTGGTGAACATATGAACTGAGCTCCAGGCAGCAGCTTCTAGAATGTCCCTGGTAGGAACACCTCTGAGAAAGGCTGCAGAAGCAGATGTAGCCCTGGTGGAATGAGATCTGTTCCCCTGGGGGATAGTTTTACCATGGTGCATATAGCAGAAACAAATACAATGGCTTATCCATTTGAAAATAGTCTGCTTTGAAGTAGCCTTTCCTTCTGCCTCTGCAGCAAATGCCACCAGTAGTTGTTCAGATTTTCTTAGAGATGTTGTCCTGTTTAAGTAAAAAATCTAAGTTGTCTGTGTACATCCAATGAATGCAGAATCCGCTCCCCCTTGTTCTGTGGATTGGGAAAGAAAGTTGGCAAATTAATGGTCTGATTAAGAGCCACACTGGATACCACCTTAGGCATGAAGGATGGACTGGTCCTGAAAGAGACCCTGTCCACATGAAAAGTAATGAAATGCTCCACTGCCATAAGACTGTAACTCAGAAATCCTTCTAGCTGAAGTGACTGCTAAAAGGAAAGCTGTTTTTCAGAAGAGAAATTTTAAGTCTGCAGTAGCAGCTGGCTCAAAAGGAGGGAGACTGAGTTTTTCCAATACAAAATTGAGGTCCCAGGCAGGGGTTGGAGCTCTCCGGGGTGGTCTTAAGTTTTTGGCCCCTCTGAGATACTGCTTTAGCACAGGAAGAGAGAAGAGGGAAGGTTCTGTGTTGTAATAAGCTGAAATGGCAGAGGCATGGATTTTTACGGAAGAAAAGGACAAGCCCTTGTGAAGCATCTCAGTTAAGTATTGTAAAATCTGAGGAATATTGGGCACTGCTGTGCTTATTCCTTGTGATTGGTTCCAGGCACAGAATCTTTTCCATTTGTCAGCATAAGATTTTCTAGTACTAGGCCTTCTTGCCTTCAAAATGACATCCATCACAGGTTTGCTGAAGGATGCTAAGGGTGAATTTAGGTTATTAGCCAAGCCGCAAGATTCAAAGTTTGGAGTTGAGTGTGCAGAATTTGGTTGTTCTATTGAGACAGTAAGTAAGGTGTCTGAGGCAGGTGCCACGGTCGAAGGCGTGACACATTGCGCAGGAGTGGGTACCAGTGTTTGCGAGGCCAATCTGGAGCAATCAGATTCATTTCTGGTTTGTCCTGTAGAACTTTGGAGAGCAGAGGCAGAGGGGAAAAAGCATAGACTGATTTTTCCAGCTGAATGATACAGCATCCACTTTCCAAGCTTTTTTGTGATGAGTTCTTGTGCAGAATTTGTCCAACTGATAGTTCTGGTGTGATGCAAAAAGATCTATGTCTGGACTCCCCCCATTTGCCTGTCAACATGTTGAAAATCCGTGGTTCCAGTTTCCATTCGTGTGGGTCCATGAGATTTCTACTTAGTTCGTCTGCCAGAGTATTCACCTGTCCTGGCAAGAATTGAGCTTGTAGTTGTATTTGGTAGGTCAGGGCTGTGTTCCACAATGCCATGGCTAGTCTGCAAAGGGGGTAGGAATGTGTACCCCCCCTGCTTGTTTATGTACCACATAACTGTGGTGTTGTCTGTCTTTATCATTAATTGTCCTGGATGAAGGTAGTCCTTGAAGGCTGTCAGTGCATTCTGTGCAGCTAACATCTCTTTCTGATTGATATGAAGGTGCATTTGATTTGGGCTCCATTTGCCCTGAATGCACTTCCCTGCCAGATGAGCCCCCAAGCATAGTCTGATGCGTCTGTAGTTAGGGTTTGGGCGGCAGGGAGTGGAGTAAATGGCAGTCCCTTGTTTTGGTGGCAGGTCTCTGCCCACCATAGGAACTCTAGTTGCATTCAAGGTATGACAGGAATCGCTGTTTCCAGGCTGTGACAATGTTGGCTCCATAAACTTTTTAAGTACCACTGAAGTTTCCTCATATGTAGTCTTGCATATGGAATTAGAAGAACAGGAGGCCATGAACCCCAAGGCTTGCAGAATTTGTCTTGCAGATAGCAGGGTTTTTGTGGCCACTTGTTTGAAGTAAGTCACCAATTGAATTTGCTTTTCTGGCACAAGGTAAACCACCTGGGCAGTTGTATTCAAGCTTGCACCCAGGAATGTAATTTTTTGTGAGGTTATCAGTTGTGATTTCTTTTCATTTATGGTGTATCCGAGACAAGTTAGAACCCTTTTTACAAACCCCAGATGCTTTAGAAGAATGTCCTTGTTTTCTGCCTGAATTAGACAATCGTCCAGGTATGGATATATTTGAATATTTGCTTGCAAAATGCAATTACTGGAGCCAGGCACTTTGTGAAGACCCTGGGCACAGTAGATAAGCCAAAGGGCAGTGCAGGGAACTGGTAATGCAAGTAGCCTGCTCTGAAGCGATGGTATCTTCTGCAAGATTCCCTAAACAGGATATGCAGGTAAGCCTCTTAAGTCTAGAGTTACCAACCAGGCATCTTTGCCTAGCACAGGAAGCAACTGATGAAGAGTCAGCATCTTGAATTTTGGAATGTCCAGAAATGTGTTTAGAGTAGACAAGTCCAGAAGTGGACGCCATGATTTGTCTTTTCTGGGTACCAGGAAAAGTCTTGAATAGAAACCTAGTCCCTTTTCCTCTTCTGGTACTGGTTGAATAGCCCCCATGTTCATGAGGGACAGAACTTGTTTCTGGGCCTCTGCCCACTGATTTGGGGGCAGGTCTGGCCATCCGTTTGGGATTGGCAATGTGTGGAAATGAAATCTGTATCCCTGGGATACTATATTTAAAACCCATTTGTCCTGGGTTATAAGTTGCCAGTTTCGTGCATGAATTGCCAGTTTTCCCCCCAAAGGGGCGGCTGAAAGGTAAGTGCTTGGTGAGTGTAGAGGGAAGTCATTGAGCCTGTTTACCATAGGGAGGTGCCTTGCTGTTTCCAGATTTGGAGGTGGAGGCACCTCATTGTTTTGTTCTAAATGTCCCTTGTGACTGAAACCTGTAGCCTTTGGAATGTCTGGGTTTGACTTGAGAGGCTCTCGAAGGAACTGGAAAGGACCAGTTCTTAATAGGCCAGTGCCTACTAAATCTTGGAGGTTGCACTTGTAAGAAATCTTTCACAGTTTCCATAGATTTAGCTTTATCTTCCATCTTTTTTAAAACTTCTTCAGCCTTATTACCAAACAGACGGTCCTGTTGTAAAAGAGCATCAAACAATTTTGCTTTAACATGATCAGGCAGAGTTTGCTCTTTGAGCCAAGCATGCCTTCTTAGGACAGACCCTGTTATAGCAGCCCTGCAAGAGGCCTTCAAATAATCAAAACCACATTGCAAAGTATGTTTTCCAAATTGTTCAGCTGAATGCAATAAGTCCTGTAAATCTTTATTTTCAACACAGTCAGAAATCAACATAATTTTCTGTTTAAGCAGTCCCATGATATGCTGCTGATATTTAAGCATATGAAATTGATGGTTTAAAGCCCTGATTGCCAAGGTTGCAGAAGTGTAAACCTTCTTACCCCATCTATCCAGTGGCCTGGAATCTCTATCAGAAGGGGTTGGACTTTTAGCAGTAGAGGCCTTAATGCTCTTGGGACCCTGAGAAATGGTTTCAGGATCTGCAATATGATTTTTGAAAAGGAATTTATGGGAGTCAGGAACCCTGTAGTATCTGTCTGGCTTACAAGGAGCTGGAGGCAGAGAATCAGGAGCCATACTAGATTCTGAGAAAACATCATCAACAATGTC
Source organism: Protopterus annectens (assembly GCF_019279795.1). Lineage (NCBI taxonomy): Eukaryota > Metazoa > Chordata > Ceratodontiformes > Protopteridae > Protopterus > Protopterus annectens. The sequence continues at coordinate 124,761,470 of NC_056734.1, read as the reverse complement.
TAGAACAGGAGGTATAGCCAAAGGCCTATGCTGAGGAAGAAGAAAATCCCTAAGCCTCTTTTTAGATTCAGAGAAATCCTGACTTTCCCAGTGGAAATGTTCCCTTAAGGAATGTACAGTTTCCTCAAAAGAAAAATCCTCAGGGGGAGAAGCAGAAGGGATGGAATCTTCTGCATCAGAGTCCTCATAAGTAAGTATAGACAAATCCTGTTCATTAGAAGTGTCAGAAGAAATATAATCCTGTTCAGAAGATTCATAATCTATGTCTTGCCTAGGCCTCTTAGAAGGAGGAGGTTGGCTACCCCTGATCAGAGTAATTAAATCCTCAGACATTTTGATAATTTGTTTTTTAGGCATAGGGGCCTGCACATGCAGCCCAGACGTCAATTTTTTAGACATAGATTTAAATTTTGGCCTTAGTTTTGAAGATGGTGTCAGTCTAATATACAAATCTGTAGGCCTGAAAACACCCTCAGAAGCCGGTGCCTGCACAGCGGCTCTGGACCCATCTAAGGTAGAGACATCCGCGGGTTCCATAATTGAAGCATCTTGCGGCATTCTGGACTCCGAATGGGTCTCAGCAGAGGCCTGCGAATCAAAAGTAGCGGGTATCAGGGGCTGCGAAAGCAGCTCATTGATTACCAGCGAACTGGCGACTGGCTTAGGAGAAGCCTCATCATCAGTTTTGGACCTCGACGGTCTGTCTTTTTCTTTGCGTTTTTTTAGGTATTCCAGTAGTCGGATTGCTAACCGACAACATTTCTGGATAATTAATTTGTGAGCCAAAATATTTAGAAGCAACAACATACCAACATTTAATAGTGCGTTGATTGAATTTAGCACAAAACCGACAGCAAGGTACATATGGTCAGGGCCTAGGCAAGGAATACAGTACAAATGAAAATCCTTATGAGGTACTTGCTTCCCACAAGTAATGCAATTATTAACTTTTACTGACATCGGTAAGGAGCAAGAAAAAGTTTCCCCAATGGGGTACTTAGCTTTTAGTTGAAGACTTTGGTTCTGAAACTCGAAAACGAAAATTTCATGAGTCGGCCGACCGGCACTTGCGAACTGCTTCTGCTTCGGGCACCGCACGGCAAGAAAGACTGATGTAATGGTGTCGGCTGCATGTTTTATACCCCTGACGACCCGACGTCATGGAAGAAGGGACAGCAACTGACACAGGACCCAAGACTTCATTAATCAGACCAACTGAGGGCAACCTGCCAGCAAATTACCCAAATGTAATGACTGCAACAGTGAAACAAGAAGAACATATAAGCCTTTTGAGGTGTAAGCTACAGTTATGCAGTCCAACAACCATCAAGACAATGTAACTTCAGAAACATTTGACTCCAATTTGGACCTTAGAAAAAGATTCAACCAGTAGGGCATCTTTAGGTGTAGCTTTTGTGTGTTGACTTCAGTTTGAACTTAGAAAAATAAATAAATAGTTGAGCATCTTTAGATGTACCTTTTGTGTGTCGCAAATAAAATCTTACTTGATTATGTACATCTAGAGTATGCAAAATTAAAATGCATTTTCCTTGGTTAGAATAATTAGGGAAAAGATGGGTAAGTGAATAGACTGGTTCAAGGCTGACCCTGAAACTACTTTACGCACAAACGAAGCGTTTGACCTGACAGTTTATCGGTCTTTGTGAAAAATCAGATAAGGCTGTTTGCATGAAGCATGCAATTCAGAAATTCTTCTAGCTGAAGTTACTGTAATGAAAAAAAAGGACTTCCAAGAAAGACATTTTAAGGTGGTAACACAAGCTGGTTCAGAAGGGAGTTGCATAATGGCTTACAAGAATATATGGTCCCAAGGAGGAACTGGGTCTTTTAACTAGAAAATGTGTTTGAGACAGGCTTTTGAGATCTTTAGGGATGCTATGTAAAAAGAGTTTGCCTCAGCATGATGATTACAGATGGCTTCCAGCTAGACTCTATTGGTAGAATAACTTGCATTTGAGACAAAAAGATCTGCCAAAAAATGTAGGACATATAGAAGAGGAGTCAAAAAGGGATCTAGTCCCTTGTCAATAGCTCAAACAGAAAACTTGTATTTATTCTTGTAGATTCTACAAATAGGAGGCCTTTGTGAAGCAGATAAAATAAGCAAGGAGTCCTTAGCTATGACAGGAATTGGAGAAAGTATCCAGTTAGCCTGAAGGACTTGAAGTCCAGATAAGCTTGCTGGATGGGAGAAGACAGAAGATCTGATTTGGGATCCAGTTTGCATGGTGTTTATAGAACATGAGGCTACAGGTATGGGAATCAAATTTGCCAGAGGCAGAACGGTGCACTGACAATCACTGTTGTCTTGCACAAGAAAGCTTTCTGTAAGAACTTTATTAGCAGAAGAGGACAGAAAGCATGAAGGAGTCCGGGTGGCCAAGTATGGACTAGAGCATTCCTCTGTGATTATACCTGTTGAGGACAAAGTAGTTGCTGCATTATGAATTGGTGAGAGATGCAAAGAAGTTACAGCAAGGCTGGCCAGAGTGGCTCAATGTTTCTGTTGCAACTGCCTTGGCGAGGAGATACTCATGAATCATAGAATGCATTGACTCAACATATCTGCTAAAACTGTTTTGACCTTACAAAGGATATTTTGCATAGGACAGCTATATGTCCGGCCAGCATACCAAAGCCTAGGCCCTTCCCTGCACCACACATCAGATACATGTCCCAGGTCGGAAGCTTAAGGTACATAAGAGGTGCATGAGTGCAAAACCCTCAGAACTGAACTGCCCCAGAAGAACAGGAGCAGCAAAAGAAAAAATGTACATCCAGAATAAAAAGAAAAGTCCCCTTGGTTAGAAGAAACAGAAAAAACCCAATGGGGAAAGGAGGGAGAGACAGAATACAGCAACAGTGACAAGTAGGACACCTACTGGTAAGTTCTTACACAACTGTACTATGTCCTTCCTGAGTCACTACTGCAGTACTCCTTACTACAGGGAGAGTACCAATGCCATTGTAAAAAAGGAAGGAAGAAGAAGCAGAAACTGAGAAGCCCTCCAAAAACAGGGAGGATGGTCACAGCAAACCCTGCTCTGGCCCTAAAAAACATATCCAATGTGTACTGCTTACTAATTGTATACAGAGAAGACCAAGCAGCAGCTTCCAAAAAGGATCTAGCAATGAGACCCTTACAAAAAGCTTCAGAAGAGGCAACTGCCCTAGTAGAATGAGCCTGAACAGAAGTAAGAAGTTGTTTGCCATGAAGGAAATAAAATATGAAAATGGCTTTATAAATCTAAGAAGAAACTGTCTGTTTGTAAACTGCCTAACCTAATTTATTGTGCTGAAAAGAAAACAAAATTGCTCAGATTTCCTAACTTCTTTAGTCTTATTTAAATAGTATCTGAGCTCTCTATGCAAATCCAGAGATTGGAGAATCATCTTACTGCTATTTTGTGAAGAAAAGAAGATGGATGATCTGATTCAAAGGTACATCACTAACAACCCTGGACATAAAAGTAGAATTGTTCCTAAGACACCCTATGTCTCTGTGAAAAACTAAAAAAGGAGGAGCAGCCATAAAAGCCTGAAGTTCAGAAACTCTTTTGACAGAAGTCAGAGCCACCAACAAAAGTTTTTTCCAGGCAAACAATTTTAAAGTGGAAATAGCTGCTGGTTCAAAAGGTGTCTGTGTTAACTTTTCAATAAAACAGCTCAGGTCTGAAGGAGGGGGCGGGGTTTCCTGAAAGCCTAATATGAAAGGCCTTTTAGAAATACTTTGACCTCAAATCTAAAAGAAATCGGAGGATCCAGAGGCAGAAATGGCTGACAAATGAGCTTTAACAGAAGAGTATGCCAGACCAGAACTGAGCAACTCATGCAAATAGAAAAGAATAGGAATATACACCAGAAGAGGGTGGTCTCGTTTAGCACTGTGACATCAAGAAGAAAATCTGTTCCGTTTAGCAGCAAGATTTTCTAGTAGCTGTTTTCTTTCTTGTCCCCTGAAAATCCATAAGCACATTCTCAGAAAATGATACGAAAAAGGAATCAAAACCCTATTACCCAAAGTGTCAACTGTGGGGTAAGAAGATGACGGTGAATTAGGGAGTCCTTGTTTTGTGTGAGTAGACTCATCCTATGAAGTAAGTTGTGATGACTGCCCAAGGCCAGATGAAAAAGAAGGGGAAACCAATTCTGTCTGGGCCAAAATGAAGTCACCAACAAGATTTTGGCCCATCCAACACAACCTTGTATAGGAGCAGTAGCAGATGAGGAAGAGGAGGAAATTCATACAGGAAGATCCCTCTCCAAGAAAGACATGTGATCCAATTTCCAAGCCAGAGGACTTGACACTCTAGAAAAGAATTTGCGTAGTTGTCTGTTCTGAGGGTAGACTAAAAGATTTACTTGAGGAGTACCCCACTGATTAATGTCCAAGAAAAACTAACATCCATTTGTGAGGATTTATCTTGGATGTACTCAGGCACTCTGCTACTACATTGTTTTCTGCATGAAGAGTCAACTGATGGTGCATAGCAATGCCCCATGCTATGAGGCTAGTCGGCAAAGGTGTTAAGAATTTGTCCAACCTTGTTTGTTGATGTACCACATCACAATAATGTCTGTAAAGACCTTGAGTGGACCTGGAGACCACAGAGAATGCAGAACCTGAAAATCCAGGATCAGTGCTTTAATTTCCTTGACACTAATATGCTCTTTCACCTTCTGAGGAGACCAGACACCCTAAACCCTGATGATGTTGGAACACCCCCCCAGCTAGGTATGAAGCATCTATAAACAGGTCATGAATGGGGGAGTTACCAGGAAGGGAATACCTGAATTCAGAGATGTCTGGTTGATTCACCAAAGAAATTCCTCTGTTAAGCAATGGAAGAGAGCAATCTGGAAGTCTTTAGATACCATTGGAACTTCTTCACATGGAGTCTGCTCTAACTTACCTTATCTACCTTATAAAGAATTTCCATTACATGCTAACTTTTGCAAACACATTCCAATCATTCAAGCCTTGGAGCTGACTCTTACTTACCATTGTTTATTAAACACTGTAAAGACTACACCTTTTAGCAGCTTCACTTTCTCGTTAATATATCCCTTACTTATAACACATTTCTTATACAGTGGGAAACAAATTCACCTACACCACCTGAGTTTTGGTCCACTTCTCTTTTCCTTTCCCTCTCTAACTCAAAATCAAGCCCTTCATTACACAAATACATCTTCTCTAGAAACCAGTTTTACCTTTGTGAGATTCAAAATCAGAGAGCTCTCAATTCTTCCAGACTCTGCATTATCTTTCAGGGATGCAGGGCACCAACATCTGCCCTCTTTGAGGATCTCACCACAAAGCTTTCCATCCAGTTACCACAACCTACTGTTTCGACTCTCTAATCTAGCCCCTCTGCAGACAACTAGTATGGCGGATATCTTTCAAATGAATCATTTTTTATCAAAACCGGAGCTACCCTCACATCTAAGCTGCTAATTCATATGAATACTACAGGGTCAGTACTCCACCTATACTTTCTACCATCAATTATTGCTAATCTGTTCTACACTTATCCAGTTCTACCTTTTATTTCAATGATTTACTTTTCTTCAGGTCTTCTAAAACCATCTGTTTCTTAAAAACTTTCATCCTAATAAGTTCTCACTCATGGCTAAGTTTCAATGAAATCCTCCTTATAGAGAATAAAGCCAAAGTTATGATTTTTTTTATAACAGCACTAGTCTATAACCTCTATCACCATCCTTCTTCATCTACCAACTACAAAACCATTTCTTTAGAAACCATCTGGGCATCTAACTGGAGTTCTCTCTCTATGACCATCTATATAAAATACAAACGCCCTGAACAAAATCAACAAGACTCTACTGCTACTACAAAATATTTTGTTTCCGTGGGCCACAAGCATGCAAAGTAACCAGAAAAGGTATCCTTTACAACCAGAACACATAGAACTCCCACTTCTTGTATACTCTTCCATCCATCTAAAATCTCAAAAGACTGATAGTTCTTAGTAATCACATCTATATACTTATTCTAGTGTTGTGCAAACTTCAATGCACAACCTTCTCTTGCACCAAACAGATCCCAGTTAAGGCAACAACAGACCTTGTTTTCCTTACACTTGTTTTAAGAATAATTACATAAAACATCCTTAAATTAAACTTCATTTTAGAAGCATACAATATGATCTACAAATCTTAGAACTCTGACCCTTTCAACAAGTCCCCAAATTCCCTGACTGTAATGTTATTGAGGTTTCTCCATTTGTCCTTGTGAACTCTGGGATGAATTGTCCCCTGAAGTCAGTCCACAGCAAACTAAAATCTGTACTCAAATGCAGATCTGCTTGCTCTCTAATGCAATCCAAAACAACTAAAGAAATCTTGTTTGGTCAACACTATCCTACTTCCTTTCCCAATTTAATGGTGTTTTATTGAGGATGATTTATTTTTCTAGCCCATTCCAACCAGTACCTACATCAAAATACAAAAACAACCTTAATACATTATCTCTTCTTGAGTCTCTTCCCACTACATGAATTGATGCATTATCCTTCAGCTTCACTTGCATCACCCAGTATGAATTAATGCAATACAGTGCTGACTGCTGCATTATGAACAATGTTTCTCAAAATAACCTGATGTAATATTGTCTGCCAAAGTTCACACATCTACTTGTGTAAGCTTTTCAAAAATCTTTGCAACCTTTGCTCTGTACTACTATTCACTTGTTATACATAAGCCCTACACTGTGTACTATTCCTACATTTGCAAACTCTTCTGGCTTACTTTTTATAACATTTTTTGTTCTTTGAGCTTGAGCAATAGCTGACGTAGGACCTTCTGGATCAGTCCATTACCATTATCTGTAAGCTAACAATGAATAAATAACTGTTATGAAATGTTATCAACTGTGTATTATTCTGAGTGATAAATGTACCATCATTATTTGCTATATGTTCTAGTTTTCAAATATCCTTCTTTTTATTTAAAGCCAAGTAGCACTCATAGAACTTTTACTCCTGGGTTTCCTCTGTAAATGTGGACTAGTCAGTAGGATCACTCACTGGAAGCTATACAATCTTTGACTCTTCCTCTTCAGAGCACTGACAGCAATAGCAAACCATCTCAGACCATCTCTCAAAACACAGGTCTAACGCAGTTTGGAGTAAGTGAATTCAGACTAGCAGACAGTCTCAATATAATGTCACATGATCAAAAGGCAGGAATATCAATCCCAAAACAAATATATACTACAGCAAAAGAATACTTCATACCAGCAAATGACATTAATAAAAAAGCAGCATTAATACAATGTTTCTTCAGTGGTACAAGCACCCTTACTTAAATATAATGCCATGGACAAATACCCACAGGAAAAGGGTAAAAATCACCTACAATGATTTTTTTTCCCGTTCTCTATCTCAGCCATCTTACAGAAACTGAAATTTACTCATGCTTACTTCATATAAAAAGGGAACTGTACACATCTGTTTCTACAGCAACCAGACCACAGAAATCCACTTAAAACCACTAAACAGAAGCAAAGAATATTTTTTACACAAAACCCAAGAAAAATCCTCAAACTCACTGAAAGTCATTTGATACAGCTGCACATACAAAACTCAGCAAAGCTACCTTAAATGAAGCCATCATCAATGAAAAACATCAGCAAGAGCATCTCCACAGAAAGAATGCCATCAGAATGTCAGCATTACCATTATCTGACTTCATAAATTGGAAAAACTTGTGTACTGCAGACACCCTGCAGCCACAAGGTCGAGGGTATATGCAACATGTAAGGAAAGTTACAGTATCCAACTCAATCATGTTTTTGGGAGGTGAAAGGAAACTGGAATAGTATTACAAAAACAATAAAAATATGAGGAAAACATGACAGAAATGAGTTCACGAAGGAAAACATACATTGGCAGAAAGTACAGTCATAGGAGGTGTTCATCATAATTTAAGCTCCTAGGAAAACAGTTCACTATACTACCAATCTGTAATATTTCAGCTTACATATCAAGCAAATCTGTCTGTATATCTATATACACACAGGTATGTATGTATGCATCTATAACGCTGGCATACATTCTCTTTACTTCCTCTTTGAAAACTGTAGAGTAGACAATGTAATGCATGAATTTAATTGTTATATAATCTGAAGCTCGAACCTAGGTCTAGGGTAGAATATGAAGAGCTGAAACTTTAGTTTTTGGTCTGGCCAGTTGGTTAGATTTTTAAAAGAGGTGGTTCAGTTTCTAAATCCTGACCGCTAAAAACTCTGATGTGCCTGGAGGAAGCAGTGATGGACAGTTGTTGATTAGTACCAAAGAGCTTTTTTTTTTTGTTGAGGGTGTCCAAGTAATTTCATATTGACAAGTCTATTAGAACGTAAGCAAAGGTAATTTTCAAGGTTATTTATTTATTTTTTTTTTATTTCAAAGTGGTAGAGACCTGCCATGTACAGGACCATATGTCATCAGCATAAAACAACAAGTAAAATGGGGGCAGGTCAGACAACAGAATCTAGAAAAGAGCCCTGTGAAACATCACTGCATAACAGAAAGCCAAAACAGCCAAAGGATCTAATCTCAGCTTGAAAAGTTCTGCTTGAGAGTCAATTCATAAACCCACCAACAGTAGAAGGACCAATTCATATTGCTAACATTAGGTTTTAAAGGAAAGGGTCAAGACAACTGAAAGCTTTCATTAAATCTATAGATGTCACACTGCTGTATATAATAAGCAGAATGTCAGCTGTCAGAGACCTAGGGGCTGTGACTGTGTACTACCCAGTCCAGAGTCATGCAGTCTCATTAACAGAAGGCTTTATTTTTGTGTGCATTCTGAAAGTGGGGAGTAAATGATCTTTTTCAAGATTTTACCCAAAGTGGGTAGTACTAATACTGGGCTGAAACTGGAGGCCAAAATAGATCTTGCCTTTTTGGGGGATGAGGTTTAACACAGCAAATTTGCAAGCAGCAGGCATAATACTTAGGCAGATAAAGAGGTTGTAAAGTATGCTGAAGAAGAAATTTAACAGTCTCTGCACAATCAAGAATACCGGGGCATCAAAGCAAATTTCTTCCAGAATACTTTCTATTTCCCCTGATTTTAAATATTTTGAAATACAAACGTGGTGTCTATAAGGGAGGGGATGGAGGATGGTTGGTGGTGGTATTAGTACTGTGGAAAGTTTCAGAGTTTACTGAGAAAGTCAAAGCAGGTGAGTGACGCAGCAGTTTGATAGGTGGAATGTTTAATTTTGCTTACATCCATAATGAAATTAAGCAATAGTAAGTGAATGAATGGACAGTAACCATACTGCTGCCTCCAGTTATCTCTGACTGGAAACATGAAGTATGCTGCAGGGTCTACAACTCCCAATGAGCTGTAATAGAGCGCTGAAATGTTTTAATATCCTACTTGTAACAGAAAGCAATACAAGTCAAGCTGACACTGACAGTGTTTGGATTTGACAGGCAAGACCTCCTTTCTATCTTGAAGAAAACTTCTTCTTTAGGCTTTTCCCAGTTAGGGGTTGCCACAGCAGATCACCTGTCCACTCATGATTGACAGTAAAGTTTTACGGTGTCGAGTTGCCAGCCCGGTGCCCATCCTTCACAGAAGGCACACACATGCACACACTCACGCCTAGGGCCAATTTAGAGTGTCCAATCCACCTACAGCATGTCTTTGGGATGTGGGAGGAAACCCATGCGACTACAGGGAGGACATGCAGACTCCACACAGACGGCACCCCAGACGAGGATCAAACTGGAGAACTTCTTGCCGTGAGGTGGCAACACTAACCACTGCACCACCGCGGTCGCCCTTCTATCTTGAAGAAAACAAAAAGCTTATTAGTTTTCATGCAAAAATACATCTTTCTGGTGTCCAAACACCCAATATGTGCAAGAGATGTCCTCCTGCATTACAATGATAAAAAAATAACTGGAGAGAATACTTTAACCAGATAGATGAGACAACTTTTCATGTAAGGCAATAATTATCCTTCCAAGATGTCCTCTCACTGAGAAAGTGCACAAGGTAGTTGTTGCAGATCAGTTTCTGCACTTTGAGGGGACTACTACAAAGAAAAACTATGTACTTACCATAAATGCAGAGAAAACGTCACTCTTCAGCAACTACCATTATGAATATACACTCTAGGTATTACAACTGCTTGGATGACAAAGCTTTCCCAGCCTACCATGAACCAATCCCTTCTCATACACAGTTGTCTCTCTCACACACTATCTCCAGTTCTTCAGTAATAATGTTAATATAGAGAAAAAATGGAGAAAGGGGAGAAGTAGAGAAAATGGAGAAAGAAGGGAAAGAGGAGAAAACAGACAAAACACACCCCTTATAGAGGACAGAGGGATGACATTTTATTGAAGACAGGCCTTCTTTGAGATCTACTGTTATCGTAAGTTAGTAGCAGATAAAAAGGAGGTCCATCTTCAATAACTGGTAAGGACGGTCATACAGATAGTTAATATCACAATAACATGCCCTGCATGACAACAGCCACAAAGGAGTGTACCCTGATATCTCCAGCTTAAAATGCCCATAAAGCATACTCACAGATGACCAAATAGCTGCTTCACAAGTGTTATCTACAGAAGCACTGCACAGGAAGACTGAAGATGTGGCCACAAGCAGAATGAGTCTGAAGCACTGAGGCAAAAGGTTTACCACATGCAGCATAATTTAATTCACTGCAGTTAGCTAACCACGGAGTGATGCTAGTTCCCACTGTAGACTGGGTCATCTCTGTGGAAAGATTCTGATGTGTTCACATGGAATCTAAGCTTTCACTGGACATTCATGCAATGGAGGAGTTAATTCTCTTTTGTTGCAGCATAATGCAAAACCGAATATGATACAATAATGAATTTTGACTCTGCAGCTACATTAGGCCATTAATAATGGGTTTGTTCTGTGGACCAGACTATCCTTATGAAATATAAGATAAAGGGGGCTTGACAAACACACTATTACTTAAGTAAAGAGAATTATTGAGTTATTACCACTAAAGAGACACTGTTTTCCAGCACAGAAATTCCAAGTCTGAAAAAGTCACTGGTCTGAAGGACAGCAATGTCAACTTATGGAGTATGACTTAAGTCTTATAAGGCCAATGGGACTCAGTCAGGGCATGTTCTCCTAAGGAAGACTTTGCAAACTTTATTATGGGAAGTCAAGATCATTACTGGAACTCCAAAGGAAAGTCCAACATGGCTGCTAGGTATTTGGAGTTCAACAACTAATAATTAGGACAGTGCCATAAATACAGGTACAGTGAATGACAATATTGCATTTCACATTGGTCCAAGTGCAAAAAAGTCATTTGTCAGGGCAAGTGTCCTAGTAGATGACCTCTGAAAGGAATGAGAATGGATACTAATCTATGCAAAAAAAAAAAGGTTGGGTTGCCAGCTATTACATCTAGAGAAGACCGGTTGTGAACTTCAAGGAGTGAGGGACTTGGAGACGTTTACCCAATGGCAGTGTTAGTTTTAACCTGTATAGAAAAACATGTAGATGGGTGTTGATTAGGAAAGGTATGTGGAAACCAATTTTGTCGGGCCCAAAAAAGGGCTACCAGAATCACTCCACAAAGGTATTTTGGCCTTCTGAATGAACCTCATCAAGGGAAATAGAAGATGTACAGAAGACCATTTGGCTAATCCTGTACGACAGGGACCAGTATTAAGGAGAAGAAACAGTAATATTTCAAGTGTGATGGGAAGGTGAAGAGACCACAAACTGGGACTTCTCACAAGCAATCAATCATCCTGAGTATGCTGAGACTGACAAGACAACTAACAAGGAAGAGCAAGGCAATAACTCTGTTTGTCAGCTAAGGAACTGCCCCCTCCTGCCCCTCTCCAGGAATATCATCTGTCATCTAGGTTAGTTCCACTGCCACACACACATTAATGGCTTTGTGGTAAAATGAGCAAGAAAGACAGTCTCCTTGTTTGCTGATGCACCACACCACTCCATGGTGCACCATGTTGTCTGAATGAAAAGCAGCCTTTCCCCAAGGCAGGACATTGTTAAATGTCATCAATGTGCAAGAAGCCTACCAGATGTTGGAAGCAAAAGCTATATACTTTTTACAAAACCAAAATGATTTGCGGTTTGGGTAAAGGTCAGCAATGTTCCTTTGTCAGCAGTTATGAGTTCAGATATTCATTCAATGAACTTACAATGGTCTTATTATGCATGCTGCCTATCTAGAGCTAGACATGGCCTCTGATACCATCTTCCATGGCAGTATGACAGATTAGTAAATGTCTGTATAAACTCCTACTTCATCAGCTGACTTGCTAACTGGTCATCTGAAAGAACTCAGATTATTAACGTTGCCTCTACTCCCATCTTGAAAAGAAAAACACCAGCTTTCATTGGTCCCACATAGTCAGTGGTTGGATTTCTTTTTGGTATCCATTTTACTGTGACCCAAGGCTAATATTTTGGGAGTGTGGTTATCCAAAACTGTGGTTGACTGTAAACTGGGTTCTGCTTGATCTCCCACTGATACCCAAATGCCCCAGCTAGGGCTGGACTACAACAACATAGAAAGTTTAGAAAATAGTCTAAAAACACAATGCTAAGAAGTGTAGTATGATAGCCCACATATCTGTATTAATGATATTCTTCAACAGACTAACACTGCCATGAGAGATGAAGGTACACGTGGATTAAATGAACATGATGTCACTGCTGCCATTATTAGAAAATATTTCTATCTGGCTCAACTGATATTTGAGGGGTTTTCTTCCAAATCTAGAGATGTCATCACACTATACTCCTCTCTCATTAGAACTATTAATAAATGTAATGCTCCATTCGGTATGTACCACACAAAGCACAATACCATACAAGAAAGACCAAGCAGATTTCTAAACTGGAAAAAAGAAATCAAGGGCCATGAAACCCTCAGCTACCTTGAAAGATCAGTTTTACTGTCCATACAGTCTCTGGCCTACTAACTCCTTTGCAGTGAAATATGTCTAGTCTACTGTGCCACGAAGAAGTCAGCTCTATTTGGACTCCTACATTTTAGCAGGCTCAGTGGTATCATTCAATGCTACATCAACAAATTAACAAAACCTACTGGAGAAAGAGGTTCATATCCCAATATATTCCCCATTTACAAAACATATTTTCCCTACATATCAAGCACAGAGGTGCAATGGCTGACTTCAAATTTATATGAATGGATGGGTAGCCAGAGATTCAATCCAGATATTACCAGTATGGCCCACCTTGAAAAAGGCGGCATTAACATTAGCATTAGTATCCTACTCTTAAGGGTGCTCTGCTTAAGATTGTTTAAAAGCTGGGCATCTTTTTTTCTGAGTGTTAATGGCTAGGCTTCTTACTGTCCCAGTGACTCCCTGTTTGCCTGCCTAGTAACTTCCTATGTGCCTCACGTCCCTGCTATGCCCCTGACTTGCAGACCCGCAGCTTACGCCAGGTGGAAGAAAAACTAGATTTCAGCATTAAGACTTTCTCTTTGGGGAGAAAGAAATGGCTCTTAAATTTAGCACAATCACCAAGAAAAAATTTTTTGTCTTCAGCTACAAGCTATCTCTGACAACGTTCAGAGTGATTCCCCGGTTGGACAAAGTGAATACTGTGACTGCCACCACACTGCGCATTGCCTGTGGTGAGGAGGCCTGAATGCCACAGTCATCCAGACATGGAGAAAAGTGAACAACTCCTATCCTCACATGGAAAGATATTAGGACTATGCATTTTGTGATGACTCAGAGCTGTGGACAATGTAAAGGGGGGAAAAGTAAACCTAAAGTGACTACTCCCTGTGAATTTGAAAAAGCATCTGTGACCTGGATGGAGAGAGAGACATGCAGGTATGTATCTTTCACATTCACAGTGGATAGCAACTCATTCTCTCAAAACAAAAGAGGCTAGATGAGGAACCTAAAAATATTTCATCTACTAAATCTAACTTTAACAGTAAGATCAATTATGTAATGAAATGTAATAGACATTCGGATATTATGCAAAGAATCATTACGAAAAATTGAACTATTTTAACATCCAGTCAGGAAATTAATGAGTTAATAGGTTATAGACCAAACTTCACCTATAAGAGAGAAAATAAGCTTAAACAATTTTTATGCTATAAAGATGTAAGAATGAGTAAAGATACTAAGATCCCTATGGGAAAACAAGGGACAGTACCTTGTTTAAATTGTGTACATTGTACTGATAATTAATACTGATGTTTCATTTATACATCCACTAAGTGGGAAAATGTTTGAATTTAAGGCTAGGGGTACATGCAATACATCAAATGTGGTATATTTTGCCAATTGTACCTGATGTAATTCATTTATCAGACATGCGAAGGAATGTCTTAACAAATGCATTGGCTAAACATATGTCTAGCAATGGACTGATGCATAAATTTAAATTTAGGATTCTACAGGTAATTTATCAAAATCCCAAAGGTGGTGATATAGTAAATAGAACTGAATTAATGGAGTATAAATGGTTTAATTATTTTCGAGAAGATAAATATCCTGGGCTTAACACTGCTACTAGTATCAAACCTGTTTTTAAGAGAGAAGCATGAACTAATTTAAGATACTGAAGTGTCATAATCAAATGAATAGTCTGTTGAAATGTTTTACATGCTTTTTATATTTTTTATGTATGCTTATATATATATATATATATATATATATATATATATATATATATATATATATATATGGCTTGTTATTTATTTTGTAAGTACGTCTATATTTCTATTGTTTTTTATATATAAGTATATTTATGAGATAGGGCATTTTGATTAAGCTTGTAATTAGGACATAATTGGATATGTGAACGGATTGGTTCTACTGTTTTATAAATGGTTCATTTCATCTGTTGATTTTATACACTGAGGAAGAGTTGTACTCAAAAGCTTTGTACTACCAGTAAAACGTTGCAGTGAACATCTTTGAGTTTTGTTCTTCTGTTTCATATTTGTACCTGGAGTTCTTCAGCTTACAGGTGCTTTTTTGTTTAGTTTTATCCTCTCGAAACAGAGGAAGAAACCTCAGCTGTGTTAGCATATGAAATTCCTCACATCCAAAGAGGTGTCTGCTTGGAAACACCAGGGACTGACTTCCATGGGTGAGCTGTTACTCAATGTGCAGTCATCTTGGAAATTCCTAGGTATGCAAGTTCTTGGTACCACTTAGCAAGGTCTTCCACCCCAGGCAGTGTATCGCTTGCAAGAAGAGATGTTGCGGTTGCTGCTGTCTTCTCCCAAGTGAGCATTACAAATGGAAGTTTTTGGATGGAATCTGCCTTTCTCATGCACAAATATTCCAGAGACATTACAAACCTTACAAAAGTAGCTAGTTGGACTCTGAGTACTCCAGTCAATTCTGGTAATAACCATAACCAGAAACATGATTTTGTCAATATAAAGAGGCATAAACATCCCACGTTGGGTGTTTTAATGCATGCTGTTCAGGGAGTCTTCTGGAAAATATCCACATAAGCAAACTACTCAAAAGCTTCACATGACAAAGATCTGAAGATATGGCACAAGTGTACCACCACTATACTGAATGCCAGCTTGTCTGAGGGGAAACTATGCTCGTGAAGTCACTGAAAGGAATCTTTGCAGGCTAGTTCTGGAAATGCCTGGGGGTAAGGAATGCTAGTTTGTCTTGTTGCTGTGGTAGTAATGTCTCATTCTGGAGAAAATGAACAGCTGGCTGTGACATGAACTGCTTAAGCCAAAAGAAACCACACTGCCTTGGCTAAACTGAGGTTAGACAAGTTGGTTTTACTCTGCCCATTTTATGTTCGAGAAGTACCCTTTTAATCAGCAGAACTGGACTAAAGCCATATGTTTTCAACGGGCTCTGATGTTAAGTGTGTAAAATAGAAGCAAAATATTCAGATGATTCCAAAACAAGTCTTTGTTGTGCATCAAAGTTGCACTATTTATTGAAACTTTTCAGAATTCTGTTGCCATCTGTATGTCTGTTGACAGAAATTTAATAAATGATTCTGCAGGCCCAGAAGATACAAGTGCAGTCAGGAAGGTGTTGTACTGGACTTTTCACTGCCAAATTCATAACACCTTGTACAGAAGACCTTCTACCTCTTGGTGTTGCACGTCAATGTTGTACATCTGTGCTGATCTCAACAGGCCCTGGGTGAATACTGTTCTGATAAGACTCAAAACCTTAGCGATTATTTTCATCGCCTTCAAGATAACATGAACAGAGATACCTTTTGAGTACCAATAACCCTGAAAAGGGAAATCTTTGCAGTAGAGGTCTCCTAACACAGTCTGATGTCTCTACTGCCAAACACTGCAGTTATAAAAAGATGCATGTGACACTGTCAATTAAACTGAAAAGATCCTGCCATTAATAAAGAATGTGCTGCTTCTCCATTTAATACTACACACAGAAAAAAGAATCTCCTTTACTTAATCCAGTCCAGAAATCATTTTTAGAGGACATAACTTAATTCAACACATTATTTTGTGCCCAAGATTGGGAACCATCATGATGACAGATGGCATGCAGACCAAATCCCTTAAGTATTGTTAATTTTTTTCTCCTAGGTCCTTTTTCTCCAACGTCTACTAACTATGGGCCTTCCCAAAGTGAACTTGAGCCCATTCTTTCTGACATACCAAATATCACCAGTAGAGAGGCAAGAAAGTAAAGTTGTGTATACTTACCATAAATGTAGATGTTCAAGTGTATTCACTGCTGTAGTCATAACTGATGGGATTTCCTGCCACAAAAGACCTTGGCTGGCCTAACTACCAGAGAATGTTTTCCTCCTCATGAAGCCGGGATTTCCTGCCACAAAAGACCTTGGCTGGCCTAACTACCAGAGAATGTTTTCCTCCTCATGAAGCCAGCGGACACCCTGACCGATGTCAAAACATCTGGATATAAAAGGAATCAGCCAGTGCCATACCATGAGTACTTTCTTGCCCCCAACAGATAGGAATCCCCTAGTAGGTCCCTAAGGTGAAAGGCCTACACTCAAGTAGGAGGGAACAACCTGGAACTAGAGAGGAGAGTAACCACCCCAATCTCATGGGGCAAGAGGGGAAGGATGGAGGAAAGAATACTGCAATAGTGAATACACTCAACCATCTACATTTATGATAAGTGTACACAACTGTATTATGTTCTTCGTGTTATGCTGTTACAGTCATAACTGACAGCATGACTCCCAAAACTAAAAGGAGGGTGGATGGAAAGATTAAGGTGAGGAAAGGATGTCTTGCAAGATGGCAGTGGTAAGCCATGCTCGAGACTTGGAGAAGGTTGGAAGGTGATAATGTTCAGTGAAGGTATGCACACAGAGGACCAAGTAGCAGCTTCAAAAATGCCCTTAGTGCCCACTCTTTTGGAAAAGCAGTAGATATAGCAGTAGCCCTAGTGGAGTTTGATCTCACAGGGTCTGTAGGCTTCTTTTCATGATGGCTGTAGCAAAACAGGATGCAAGAGAAGATTCATTTGGAGATTGTTTAGAAACTGATCTTCCCTTAGTGCTACTGACAAAGGTCACAAAAAAACTGATCAGACTTCCTGACATTCTTTTTTATGTCCAAGAAGTAACGCAGTTGCCTAGCCACATCCAAAGTATGGAATATTCTTTCCCCCTTGTTTTGAAGGTTAGCAAAGAAGGTAGGAAAGATGTATGGTCTAGTTTAAAGAGATCTCTGTAACCATTTTAGGCATAAAGGAAGGCTTGATCCTAAGAGAGACACTGTCTGGGTGGAAAGTGATAAAGGGTCCCACACATATAAGGGCCTGAAGCTCTGAAATCCTTCTAGCCGAAATAATGACTAGCACGAAGGCTGTCTTCTAGGTGAGGAATTTAATATCTACAGAGGCCACTGGCTTAAAAGATGAGAAGATGAGCTTCTCCAAAACTAAACTGAGATCCCACCGGGGAACAAGAGGTTTCCTCAGGTGTCTAATATGAATGACCCCCCCTCAGGGGCAGTTTCATGGCAGGAATGAAGAAGAGATGGGGTTGAGTATGGAGATAAGCGGAAACTGCTAAAGCATGACTTTTAATAGAGGAAGAGGAAAGTCCTTCGACAAAAAGTCCTGATAAGTATGAAAGGATCAGAGACATCTGAGCTTGCAGAAGGCTCTGCCCCCTTTGTCTGCACCATATAGTGAATCTCTTCCATTTGGTGGATTTCTTGTGCTAGGTCTCTCAAATTATTTTAGAATGTCCAGGACCTGTTTGTCAAAGGATGCCATCCCCCCCAGGGGTCAACATATCATCCAAGATGTCAATTTGAGTGTACATGCTGGGGTGTACGAAGGTACCCCTGTTTGTGTTAATGGAGCCACTCTGTGTGGCAGCAACCACAGTTTCTTCTTGCTTAGACTAAGCATTGCAGGATGCGAGTGCTGCCTTGGCCAGTCTGGGGCTATCAGAATTACCCTTGGTCCTTCTTCCCTTATCTTCAGCAGTACCTTGGGAAGTAAGGGTATTGGGGGGGGGGGGCAACAGAAGTATAGGTCTGTACAAGGAAAGGAGAATGCATCTGTCTTCCAGGCTGACATTATTTTGGTCCCTGAGCAAAATTTTTCCAAGTGAGCGATGAATTTTGGTGACAAATAATCCATCTCTGGCACCCCATTCTTTGGCTATGCTTAGAAAAACTTCCTGATGCAGTTGCTACTCATGAGGATCTGACAAGCTCCTGCTTACATGATCAACCAGCTAAATTGTTTCTCCTGGTAGGTACTGTGTCATGAGGTTTAGGCCTAGGGAGTTTGCAGTTTCCCAAAGTTCATGGCTAGCCGACAACTGGGTAACAGTGAGTCCCTCACTTGTTTATGTACCTCATAACTTGAGGTATTGTCCATCTTTATCAGGAGTACTCCTGGTTTCTACTGGTTTTTGAAGTCAGACCTTTCTGGATTACCATCACTTCTTTTAGGTTGATATGCTTGTTAATGAACTGGGAGCACCAATCTGTAAGTTGTTGTAGTGGGCTACCCAGGCTATGTCCGGGGCACCAGTGGTCAGTGTTTCGTCTTGAGGGATGAACCTGAATGGAAGGCTTGGGTTAAGGGAGCATGCCGGGGCCCACCAAGCAAACTCTTTCCTGAGACAAGGAAGGAGCTTCACCCAGAAGTTGAGGGATTGAGAATGTTGGCTACACATATTTCAGAGGTACCACTGCAGTTTCCTCATATGTAGTCTGGCTAGGGGGACCATGAGGAAGGAAAAGGCCATGTAACACAAAGCTCCGAGGAACTCTCTGGCTGCGAGGTAGTTCCTGAGAAGGAGCTTTTGGATGTACAGAGCAAGAAATGTAACCTTATCTGGAGGAAGGAAGGCCTTTTTGAAGTTATGACTCCAGCTAAGCTCTCGGAAACAAAATCCTGTTTGTGGGAATGGGCTGAGACTTTTGAGTACTGATGATAAACCCAAGCGGAGCCAAGATCTCTTGGGTGTAAAGCAGATCTCCTTTGAATTTGTCTAGATCTATTGCCTGAATGAGGCAATCATCTAAGCAGGGGTAAATCTGAATGCCATTGACCAGCAGAAGGCAATCACTGGGGCTAGGCATTTTGTGAAAACCCTTGGTGCAGTAGACAAGCCAAAGGGCAGAGCACAGAACTGATGATGCCTCACACTTGCACTGAAGAGCAAGAACCTCTTGTGAGATTTTCCTATGGGAATATGGCGGTATGACTCCTTTAGCTCTAAGGTTACCATGAAAGCATTGGGAGATCATGGGTAGCAGCTTTTGAAAGGTTAGCATTTTGAATTTTGGTACCTGCAAGAACTGGCTGAGCTTTGACTGGTCTAGAATCAGCCTCTAGGTACCCTCTCTTCTGGGGACTAGAAAAAGCCTTGAGCAAAAATCTTTTCCTTGTAAAGAGTTTGGTACTGGTTCCACAGAACCTTGGGTGTACAGGAGCTGTATTTGCTTTAAGGCCCCTGTCTATTGGTTTGGTGGAATATCTGGGAAACCTGATCAAATTAGAGGCTTTCTGAACTGGAGTTGACCCTCCTTGCATGATTTTCGGTACCCACTGATCCCTGCAATGAGAACCCAATTCTTTAGGAAGGCGGCCAGCCATTCTTCTAGTCTAAAAACGTTCAGGGAGGGACTTGACGGGAAGGGAAAAGGGAGTGCCATGGAAGATTCATGGTTGATACCTGCTGGGTCCCTGTTCGCGGGATCCCCCAGGCTTATTGGAATCTGCTTTTCACCGTCTCAGTCACTGGTGCTGCCTGTGATTCTTTTCTCTTCACATCTCCTATGTCTAGGCTTAGGCTGGGAGGCCGGAAAGGATCAGTGTTTGGTATGATAATTATGACTGAAACAAAAAGGTTGAACCCGAAGAAAGTCCTTGACATTTGCATGAACTCTGCCTTATCTTCCATTTTTTAAGCACTGCTTCAGCCTTGCGGCCAGAAAGGAAATACTTGTCCAGAGGGGCATCCAAGAGTCTGTATTTGACATGTCCAGGGAGGTACTGTTCCCTCAGCCAGGTATGTCTTCTAATGATGGATCCTGTAACTACTGCCCTGCTGAAAGTTTCCAGAGCATCACAGCCACAGTGAAAGGAGCGTTTAGCTACTTGAGAGCAAAAATTTCATAAGTCTAGCAGTTCTTTGGAGAGGGCCTCATTTTTAATCCCCACCAGTTTTTGCTTCATCTTGTCTAAAACAGTTTCCTGATACTTCATCATCTGAAACTGGCAATTCAAAGTCCTCATCATGAGGGTAGCAGAGGTGTATATTTTCTTCCCAAACCTATCCAAGGCTCTACTTTCTTTGACAGTTGCCATGGGATTTTTGGAAGTACTAGCTTTAGCTCCCTTAGGGCTCTGAGTCACAACTTCAAGGTCTGCTATAGGGTTCTTGAAAAGTTATCTATGAGAATCCAAAACCCTGGAAAACCTACCAGGTTTCCATGGGGCAGGGGGAAGGGAGTCTGGTTGCAATGAAGAATCCAGCAAGACTTTGCCGACCACCTCTAAAACTGGAAGAATGGCAAGAGGCTTATACTCGTGGAGATTTAGAAATTCCATAACCCTCTTCCTGGATTATGGATAGTCCTGTGCTACCCATTCAAAGTGTTCCCTCAGGGTATGTAGGGTCTCCACAAAGGAAATATCCTGGGGGGGCTGAGGCAAGGTTCTCTTCCGAATCCCTGTAGGAAGCAATAGATAAACAGTCTTCAAAGGTGGATTCATCATCATCCTCCTCAGAGTCAAAAGAATCAGAAGACTCCCGAGGAGAAATATCCCTTCCTTTTTGTTTTACTAGAAGATTCAGGGGCAGACCCAGGGAGACCGAGGCATCTGGATGTGATTAGGGAAATCAAATCCTCAGCCAACCTACCCAGTCCTGTTGACAGACCAGAGTTTGGGAGTGGCAGCCATAAGGCCATGTCTAGGGCAAGCTGGATGCCACTTTCTTATGTGAGGCCCTAGGTTTAGACCCCAGGAAGATGTCTGCACTAAAGCTGGGATGTGGAAGAACAGACGAATCCTGAGGATGGTGAACCAAGGCAATCGCAAAAGACTTCGGCTGCCCCTCTGTCAGTTTGACAGCAGTCATCAGAAGCCAGAACCTGTGAAGCGGCTCCAGAACCAACTAACGAGCCAGGTCCTTCAGCTTGTATGAAGTACAGGGACACGGTGGCATACTGGACTCCAAATGGGTCTCAATAGAGGTGTGTGCCACAACTTCAGTCATTGGAGGAAACTGCAATGGTGTCTCACTTTTTTCGATAAGCCTAGGTGAACCGATGGATGACAAATGAACATCACCCTGTACCCTACGTTTTGGGCACTTTTCCTTTATACATGTAGGGAGATCAACTTCAGCTTGACTGGCAGATGATGTAGTACACAAAGGCCCTAGTAACTTGCTAAACTGCTTAAGATTTCAGCCCTACAACTGACTGTTCTACTGTTAAAGTGAGCACAGAACTGACAGGCACATTGTGTTCTAGGCCCAAACAAGTTACATAAAAGGAGTGAAAGTCCCGGTGTGGTATCTGTTTGCCACAGCAGAGACAGCTATTAAGTTTCTCTGACAATAATCAAGAAATGTATGAGAAGATCCCCAATGGGGTACTTGGCTTTAGATGTCTTCTTTCTCTTTTTTGATTTCTCCAAGTCTTTTGGCTTTCTAATACCATGACGGGAATGGACCCCATTCCTAAGTCACAGTACGATTAAAGTTCATGAAATTAGTATTATTTCACTCTCTGATGTTAGCCAAAAGTGCTCTTCGCAGTACCTGCAATGTGCCCAGCAATGACTCCTCCTGCAATTCATACGGTGTTACATGAATTGGTAACATATCTAAATAGGATTGTAAATTCTTTTTTATAAGACCAGTTGTTCTACTACTGGAACGGTCTGGGTATCCTTCTTCCACATGGCTCTCGTTTCTACCTGCAGATCAAGGTATTTAATGACTTTGTGTCTTTCTGTATGCAAGACACTATAGTCACTAGGTGTGGCAATTTCAACGATCAATGCTACTTTTGTCTTCTTTTCTTGGATCACTATGTCCAGTTTTCTAGCATCTATCTTTTGGACTGTTGGCATTGGGTGATCCCATGTGATGTAAACTTCATCATTTTCTATGATTCTCTGTGGCTCATGTTTCCAATGTTTTTCAGCCACTTCGATACCATAATGTTTGCACAATCTCAGTGTAACAATCTCGCCACATTATTATGCCTCTGGTGTGGACCGACCAATGCACTGACAAGCACTCTACTTTGTGCTCTAATGGCAAGAAAGAACTGCGGTTACGGCGCTGGCTGACTCTCATTATACCCAGATGTCTTGACATCTGCCAAAGCATCTGCCAGCTTCAGGAGGAGAAAATTCTGGTAGTCAGGCCAACCAAGGGTTTCTGGAGCAGGAAATCCCAACCGTTGTGACTGCAACAGTGAAATATGAAAAACATCTACCTAAAGGGACCAGCATCCAGGCAACTAAAAGTGTATTTTATACCTCTGCATGTGACCTCGAACCTACAAGCTTACTGCTGAGGGACAACATCCTTGCTACCTGGTTGGGATATTCCCTCCCACTCAAAATCAGGGCCCTACAAAAGACCAACCATAGCTGTTCACAGTTGCAAAACTACATGATTAACCCCTACCCAATCAACAGCCTTGATCATTCTGGATGCAGGCAATGGAGGCGTTTCTCATCGCCACATCTGCACCCTGCTGGCTGATCTGAGCACATGCATCAATGCAAGGTCCTCCTACTATCTCCTTGATATATGCATGCTCTGACACACATGGTTACAAAGGTTACCAAGCCCATGCCAGTCCCTTCAGTCACGACCACTACTGTCATGCAAAGGCTTGCATGGCAGCAACTGGCCACCAGAAACCCCCTCCCAGGATGAGTAAGACAGCAAAAACAAATTTCCATTCTTCCCCACCATGTTCTTTCTGCTTGCTTCTCTGTCCGTTTCTTTTTTCGTTCATTTTAAATTTCAAAGCATTACTTCACTTTACATATTCTTTTTAGAATACTTTACAAAGAAGCCTTTTTCACACACACAGACATATGGAAGTTTTTAGTCACTTAATTAAACTTAAGATATTACTCATAAGCAGAGCTGTAGCTAAGTTATTTGCACTCACTTGGGCAATGTCACCAACCTGGTCCCTGCTAAAGAAAAAACACACAAAATACCACAACTCAAACTGAAGACCAAAATATTAACAGTTATAATAATAATTATAGCCAAAGTAAAAAGAATAACAGTACTACTAATAATAAAATGCTTCAACTCAAGCAACTCATGTTAAGATTCCTGAAGAAAAGAAACAAAATAAAACAAATCTCCTCAGGCTTGAGGAGCAAATAAGAAGATAAAAATGTAATTAAGTGTATTTCATAAATTGTGGCAAAGAACTCATTGTTACAGTAACTAACATATTAGAAAAGCTCCTTGCAGCAGTTTTAGGAGCAGCCTGGAACTGAATAACTAAGCTTTGCTGCTCTGTGGGGCAAGGAGCTCCTTATTATAGATCATAACAAATGATGGGAGTCACTTAACCAGCTTAAATGCTTTACTGATATACCTTTACTGCAGCTATTCCTTCAGGGATACATCAAGAACTGCAAGGTATCTAGACTAAAGTGATGACTGGGACACCAAACTGCTTGCATCAGGGTGTAATTGCCCCCTCTCACCCTATACTATCTATAGCTCTGCTTGTAAGATGCAATGCTGTGGTCAAGTCCTAAACACAAAAGAACAGTATATGGTAGTTTTAAGGAACATTTTTTTCTTTATCACAAACTTATGTATTAATAGACTTGGAAACGGAAGACAAATCTTCAAAATGGAAAGAATCTTCTGATTAAAACTATAGAAGAAATTGGCATAACCATTTATCAACAGGGCAATATACTGAAGATAGTGTACAATAATGTACTTTATAAATCAGCTCCATGTGCCATTTGTCATCAGTAACTATGCTGTCATGAAACCAGTGTTGGACTTCACAGGGGAATGAAGTCAGCTATTTGGAGATAAGAAAAAAAATCTGTATCCAAGTATCTTTGCTGGTGCGTTAACCCAACTTTTATGATCCACTGATGCACTGAACCTTCACAAAGCAAGATATACTGACTAGAGAACCACTGTGGGGCCAGAATTACACATTGCAAAATAAGAATCCATCTTTAACACAAATTTTCAAATTCAGTACCATTTAAAGTGCAAAAATGGGTCAACCATGTAGCAGTGAAACCAAAAGCAGGAAGCTCCAAAGAATCTGAAAAAATCATTGTCAGACAGAGAATGGGTCCATCAAAATTTCCTCAACCTACATACCCATGTGGAAGAAAGTCCAAAGCTTTGCCTACTACATGAGTATTTAGGCTGAGGAAGACAAACAGCCTTGAACCTGAAACACTAGCAGTTATGTAAAGAGGTAAATCCAATATTTTCAATAGCTGAAGGAATTTTAATGTAAATCACTGAACCAGATATTAAATCCCCCTCACAAAACAGTTAACTAGGGATTCTGTGACTTACTGTAAAAATACAAACTATTCTTTCTAGCTCTTGCAGCTGATAGTTAGCTTGACCCTAGGTCCTCTCTTCATTTACTGGGTCTACTGGATCTGCCTTAACCTCTCACAGGACAATCCCAACCCACATCCAAGACTGGGGAGATCAGGTATCCTGGTGCAGCACAACACCGCTATGTTTTTTTTTTTTTTTTTTAAATGTTTATGCCTTAACTTTTCCCCATCTCTCTCATGCACTCAACAAATTACTAGGCAGTACTAAATCCTTGGGGTGGACATGCAATGGGGTGTGCTGGCATATCTTCTTGCCTTTGTAGTGATAAAGCCACTGTCCCTGCCTCCCTTAAAAACGGTCTCACTACACATTTCCAGCCTCCGCTGAAGATCTACTGTAAGGAGTTCTGAGTATGTGGTTTCCCCACCCCAGGATGTGCAAGCGCAACCTCTCATGACTGCCTTTCAGATGCCTGAGATACTAGGGTTTTTTGGTCTGTAGTCAGGGCTTTATCCATCAATGTCATGGCTCTGGCTAGCTGCATAAATACCAGTGTGCCACCTATACCTAGGATATGCTCAGAGAAATTCATGTCCATAACACAGACTCAACCAATATGAGTTTTAATGCACAGCAATCCTGTTCCCGATGTAGTTACTTATAGGACAGTGAAGCACTAAATAATCTCTTTGGAAATGATCTTCCAAATGCATGCTACAGCCTTTAGAAAACCAGTTTTCAGTGAAGAAAGCAATATGCACTTAATGCAGAAGATCACTGTATAACATCTTCCTAACAAATAATGTCAAATGTAAATAACCATTTAACTAACCCAAGATGGAAGAGAAAAATAGGCAAGTCCACTGCAATGTGTGCAAAACACTTGTGTACTTCCTTTTTGTAAATACCAGAGTCCATGTTTGTGGCAATACTCCTACTCATACACATATATGACACCCTCTGATTCAGGGTTACGAGGCATGCACACATCATCAGTCTTCAGTTCTTGACCCTGGATAGCTATTCTCCAGCAAGAACACATATATAGATTACACAGGTGTAACATTATAAACATGCTAACTATATACACATTATGATATGGTTAGTATTCACACGCTATAAGAAATATGGAACACACAAGATCATTTCCAAGCAACATTCTAAAATAAAAAACTGTCTTTTTGCTTCTCCAGTTAGGCGTCAGCACAGCGGACCACCAAGCAGCATTCTAAAATAAATATCAAAAATTCAGAAGGCAACCCAAAAGTGAAAAAGGAATTTTGGGTACAGCAAATGCCATGAAACACTAACCTTCAAAAAGATACTGTAATGTTGGAGTGGAGACTCAGACTGAAGCATTTGAAAAAAGTGTATGACTAACCATGTAATTGATGCAAAGGTGAGTGCAATGCACACATTTTGGAATCAAGAAATGGAAGCAGTCATCCCTCTGGTGGAATGCCCATTGATACAGGGTCTAACAAAGTACCACGCAATGGAAAATATACCTAAATAGTATCTATTACTGTACTCCCTTGTACGAGGACAAAATATCATGTAGAGCTGGTCCAGTGACCCACTCTCAAGGAACATGTAGAGATGAAAACACAAATGGAAGTGAATTATCCATGATGCAAGGAATATTGGTCTTCTCTGTCTTGAACCTGTAAAAAGTATTTGGAGGTGATGGGACAAATTAGTGACCAT
Organism: Protopterus annectens; assembly: GCF_019279795.1. Taxonomy (NCBI): domain Eukaryota; kingdom Metazoa; phylum Chordata; order Ceratodontiformes; family Protopteridae; genus Protopterus; species Protopterus annectens. The sequence goes on along the minus strand of NC_056734.1, from coordinate 124,734,668 downwards.
TCAGATGCAATTCAAATGAAAATATTGGGACAGGCCGACTTGAGTCAGGCCGACTTGGTTCTCATGACAAATCAGATATGCTTCTTTACATCTGCATCAAGTTATGGTTAGCAGAAAGACCATTTTCTAAGACACAAATCTAAGGGCCATCAAAGCACCAGGTTCAAATTTTGGACCCATCAAAATCATCTTCCCAGACACAAACTTAAAGACCATCAAACCACTAGGTTCTAATTATGTTCCTGACATGTTACTTGTGAATAAGTCCCTGTAGGGACTGGAAGAGCAATCCATTTAAAAATGTTTTAAAAAAAAAACACTGAGGTACATTCCTCTCTTCACAACAATCATGAAAGGCTGAGAAAGTCAAAATATAGACCCTGAAGGTGAAATAACTGAGAGGCAATTCAAAGAGACACATCTTGTCCAACATGGACAGCCTTTGGTACACAACCATAAACCTGTCCTCAGTGTACAGTTTAACAGTTTCCAAGACTTCTGAAACATGCCCTGCAAAATCTGGTGGCTTGGATCAGCACTGTAGCAAGAAGCAAATACTTGGTTAGTGGTGATCATCTTCCAACAGTAGTACAAACATCAGATCTCTGACCAGAATAATATCTGAAGAAGTCAGGACCTGAAAAGTCTTGAACCAAGCCTAGCCTACCACAGGGCATCAAGGATAAGTTTTAGTCCTTCTGTGTGTAATTCCACTTTGAAACAGATAACAGATCAACATCTGGACTGCCCATTCTTTGGAAGATCACAGATGTTCCCCTGAATAAACACACCCAGGATAGGGCTCAAGCTGCAAATTAACATATCCAGTTTGACATTTGATACCCCAAGATCTGGACAGCCACCAAGATGACACAATACCTGGAAAGCTCCTCTCAGATATGGACTACTTCACTGCAAGGAAAAAGAATCAAGGTTTGCCTTGCTTTTTTATGTACCAGAGTACATATGTCTCCGAAACTGCAACTCTGAAGTTAGGGACGACAGTGGGTTAAAGGGTAAAAATGAAAATATCCCCTGCATATGGGCTGAGACCATTTAATTAAGGAAAAGCAACAGAGGTCAAGAAATGGTAGGAGATATGAAACAGAATGATGTCTCTCTGTAGCCACTGGCAGCATAAGGTTCACTTTATACCATGTACATGCAGAACAGCCAAAGGTATTAACAATACAACTGTTGCTGCTGCTGTGGACTCCGACAAGCATTTCAGAAAATGTTTGGCTCTTCTTTAAGGTGTGACCCCAAAGATATCAGCAACTTGTTTTCTCATACCATATTTTGGCAGAAATATGCAGCTATAAACAGTAACTAGCACCATCCCAGCAAAGGAGATGTGCTGCAGTAAAGCAAAGTATGACTTCTCCCAAAAGATGCTGATTCTCAGAGGGGAAGAAAAAACGGAGTTAACCTATGCTAAAAGCTAACCCAAGAGACTTTCTGGGGCATTAACAGGTGACTGGATATCCAGCTAGGGGAATACCACAAGATTTGCCTACTGTAGGGACTTGACTGTCATAACCAAAATCCTAGGTAACACATTTGGAGAAGAGAAGAGGATGAACTGCAGCACATGGAACTGAAATACTGCCTACCAAAGTCAATCACATATACCAGCTGTGAAGACTATTAAGTGTCAAGACATCTACCAATGCCATCCAAAAGCTCTTTATAAGCACTGACAGGGTCTGTTTATATTTCATAAAAATATGAAGATTAAAGTCACTTCAACCCCCTTCTCTTCTCCTAAAACAAAAGTACTTAAAGGAACTAAAAATGTATCAATAATGCTCTTAACTTCCGATCTGTCGAAGAGGATGACAGAGGAACTGCCAAGCAGCTACTAGACAGTTTCTCTCTGACATCCCAAATCCACCAAACATCCTTTGGAAGCAGTGGGTGTAAGGCTTTTACTGTCAGAACATACTGTACAATTTCATAAAATTAATGTAAACATCGAAGTCACATATAGCACTCCCGCCCCCCAAAAAAACATCAATTTAGGGAACGTCTCTGGAGGATTCCTTGGGGGTACACCATCTTTGAAGCTTAAAGGAAATTTTTCTTCCAAATGCTCGGGAAGGTTTAGAAACAGAGAGAAGGGGTGCAAAAAAAAAAAAAAAAAACCCTGTACCAGAAAAATGTTCTTAACCATTCTATGGAGATCTCCTGCAGGAGGCAGCTAAACAGGACATTACATAGAAGGGGCATCCAAGATGGTCTGGCAAAGCTCCTCACAAAAGCAAGACACTGCAAGTCAAGCAGCTCCATGGATTCAATGGCCTGGAAAGCCAATGCAGCACCAGAATACATCCCCTATTGCTAATTCTGTCCATGGCCTGGAGTCTGTAGAAGGAAAAGACAGCCAAGTGCTGGGGCATCTGGTACCTAGCTGACCAGAAAAATTAACACAGCAGTATGCCAAGGAATGCCTAATTAGAAAGGATGTATACTCAATCGGCATGGAAGGACAAAAATCTCAGTGCCTTCATGCACAGATATGGCTTCTTAACAGATAGACTCAAGAGAAACAGTAAATCAGGGCTTTTCCCTAGATAAGGATTCAAGTGCTTTCTGACCAAGGGAATGGGACAGCTGAAAACTACATGGTGATTAGACCAAGATCTCATCTGAAGGAAAGATCCTAAGGAGAAGGTAAAAGCTACATGACATACCCACTACAAAAGAATCCAGCTGAAATAACCTGGACTTCATAGTGCAAAATTCCTAACAAAGCTGAGCGTCAAAGTTCAATAGATTCTTGTACAGATGTAGCACATTATTAGACTCTTGCACAGAAAACATATCAGGACTAACGTCAGCAGAAAGAAAAAAAAAGAAAACATGAGGGAAATGGTGGGATGCAACAGTTATGACTGGCACATTTCAACCAACTGCTCTGGTTAATATACCACTGTCGCTGCCAACACAGTGCTACATGGGCAGAGTAACAAGTGATGCTTCCAAAAGTAAGATGGAAGCTTCAAAAGCTCTGCCTTATACAAGTGGACTAGCATAACCATCTCCAGCACAGGACAGTGAACTGAAGTTGAACTCCGATAAATATATGGGCTGTGGGCCAAGCACTAATTATGGAAATGGCTGCAGATCTTACTTATTTGAAAAAGGGAGGGGAAGCCCAGTCTGCTTTAGTGGAATGTGCACTAACACTCTAAACAGGATTACTTCTTGAATAATGATGGTAATTTAATTCAATTATCAAGATGGAAGCTGTCTACCAAAAAGCGAATCTTACTAGTTATGGAAGAGATAAAAATCTGTTTAGATTGCCTGATTTCTTTAGATTTGGAACAGTATGCCAACATCTGTTTTCTAACATTCACTTTATGCAGAATTTGTTCTTCTACATCTTTTGGATTATGACAGAAAAAAAGAGTGAGAGAGATCATAGATTCAGAGCAAAGAATTATACAGAGTTGACCATAAAAGAAGACTGGGTAAACAAGATCCACTCTTATCTTTATGAAAAGATATAGAAGATGCAAAAGATACAAGAGCTAGAAGCTCATAAATCCTGTTAACCTATAGGGAAATGTTTTCTGTCAGAAATTTCAAATGCACTGTGTTAACAGGTTAAAAGCAAGGCTCTTTTCAAGTCTAAAAAGGGAACAAGGATTCTTCAGAGGAATGATACAAATATTTTTTTGGAGATACAAACCACTCTTGCAAAACAAATTTGAAAGATGGACTAGAAGTCAAATGCAAGTTCTAGTGATGGAGGAAACAAAGAAAGTAAAAGATCCTTACACAGAAACTCAAACTAATTTAGGACCTGTGGTAGCTGAAAAGGAAAGTGGCACTTAATCATGGGCTCACACCAAAGAAAACTGAAAACTTGACCTAGATTTTTTTAGTTCTTAAAAAAGGTCTTGTTTGACAAAAATCAGCTGTGGGGTATCAAAACTTCAACATCTAAGCCATGACTTGAAAGGGCTGTAGTGCTGAATGAAGAACTTAACCCTGATGTTAATGCAGAATGCCATCACTGACAGGCAGTGAGATGGTGTCTCTGTGGACTGACAACCACTGCTGCCTAGCACAAAACAGACAGCCAGGCATGTTGTGATCAGGGCCTAGGCAAGGAATACACTACAAATGGAAATCCTTATGAGGTATTTGCTTCCCACAAGTAATACAATTATTAACTTTTTCTGACATCGGTATGAAGCAAGAAAAAATTTTCCCCAACGGGGTACTTAGCTTTACTGAAGACTTCGGTTCTGAAACTCAAACTCGAATATTTCAGGAGTCAGCCGACTGGCACTTGCGAAATGCTTCTGCTTCGGGCACCGTGCAGCAAGAAAGACTAAAGAAAATGCCGGCTGCTTGTTTTATACCCCTGACGACCTGACGTCATGGAAGAGGAGACAGCAGCCAACGCAAGACCCAAGACTTTGGAATTCAGGCCGACTGAGGGCAACCTGCCAGTAGATTACCCAAATGTAATGACTGCAACAGTGAAACACGAAGAACATCAGTATTTTAGGCTTGCTTTTCCCTTCCCGTCTCAAATTAAATTACCCCTGTGGGCTCGTATCTCTATGCTCATTTACACAATTACCATGGAGTAATCTTTAATCAATCTGCAATTCTATCTTCATGCTGATTTCGCAATTAAGTCCCTGATCAATTAAATCGGTCTTATAAAATGACTACACTAATTGCTATTTCACTCTGAATCATAACCAGTGATTTTTTTTGTTTGTTTTATTTAAAACCTTGAGTACACTCTTCCCCTAATGGCAATAGGTAGTTCTCAAAGCATTAAAATTGTTTCACATCACTTTCAATACAATATGTAAATTCATTATCCACTCTGTACCTGGATTTTATTAATTAACTTTACTCAAAGCTGTTAGCTGCTTTCTCATTACTGAAAGTGTTAAAAGTGTTTTTTCCATTCTCTGATATATAAAGTTCTACATATGAAAAATTTTCCTCCCCAACTAGTAAAATGTTTTAAGCGTTATCAAAAATGAAGAGAAAGTCACAGAAACTAGGTACAATACCCTCCATTTGGCCAGGGCAGCTTCTTGAAAACAGCTCCTGCTACAGAGAATTCTTGCTCTACTGAAATAATGAATTGGCATATACTTTCTAACTATACAAATGCATTATGAAATATTTTAAATGTCTTCTTACAAATGCTGCAGAAACAATGGTCAGAAGTGTTTTTTCTAAAATATATCATTTTAAGTTCTCAGCCAATGTGAATTTTCTTTACAAAGCTTTTATTCAAATTCATATACAATTAAAATCTTACTAATACTTTAAATGTACTATTCAAAATCTGTTGCCTTGTACCTATTATTCAGTTTCAACTTATTTGCATTTCGTCCACAAGACTTTTGCCTGAGAAATAATTTGCTAATCCTGACTGCCTTGGGGCTGGGTCATGACTGAAAAGGGTCCTTTGGACCAGCCCATCTACCCAGTTAATAAATAAAACTTGAGAAATAAGTGAACATGTAAAGACACTTATTTTCTCCCAAAGTACTGAGAAGGTGGTGTGAGATCTGGTCTATAACTAAGGTAACAGTCTGCAGAAAAGATAATATATCCCTGCATGGCTGATCCTCCGGCAAATGTGTAGCTCCCAAAGCCTTACAGAATAGCAGTGCTTTAAAATTTAACTTCATGCCTTGTATATAATGGATGCTGTACACTACATATACAAGCCTTCATTTTAAACAAAAGCTTTGCTAATTTTCTGTAGTTATATTCCACTGAGAGGGACAAATGAAAAGCTATAGTTACCACAATAGATCAGCATGGTTATGGTTCATCTTCCTCACCACAAGGACTGAAAATGCCAGCTTTTAGTCTGTTCAGCACAGATAACTTTTCCCAAGGTCCAACTCTTCCTTCTACCCATAATCCCTAGCATGCAATTTTCCTCCACATCTGTCACATACCACTCAAGGAACGCAACACATACTAACACCAATTACATTTATTACAGAGATCACCCCTTTTTCCAGGTTGGGGGAAGTTAGGAAGGGATACTGAGGAGGAAAAAGCATGGCCTTCACAATGTGCTAGCAATGGTAAATGCATAACTTTTTGTATTTGTCATGGTCTGGTTTATCCTCCTTAACCATAAGAGTGGTAAACATTTTTTGAAATATCTGGACCCACTTCAGCAAATCCCAAAATATGGAGACTGAATAGCTGAAATAACAGACTTGCATACACGAAGTCTGAGACACCATTTTCTCACAATATTCCCTTTTCTCCAATTAACAGCAATCTCAGAGTTCATATATATGCATCTAAGTTCAAGAGTGCAGGGGGGCTTGCCCCCTACAAAAAAAAAAAAAAAAGTTTAAAGGAGAACAGCAACATTCAATATTTGCTCTTCTCTTGCATTTTCAATCTTTTCTTCCCATGATGTGTCAGCACTTGAAGTTATGTCTGTTGACATATCAATAGGGGGCCCCATTAGGACAGACTCTTTGGCAAACGTACCTGAATGTTCTCATGAAATAATACCTGAAAAATGGAACCACCAAAGGAAGACAGAAAGCTGGCCACCACATCCAATTTATAATACCTTGCAAAAGTACTCACACAGGGTGACACTACAGGTATGAAAATATCATCAATACTTGCATTCTTAAGGCTAGCATCATATGGTCCTCACAGAATGAGACCCTGGTTGAGGATGGAATACTTTACTGTATTTGCCATACCATTTAATTCACTCTTATAAGATACCTAGACAAAGTGGTCTTTGACACTTGTTTAGAACACAAGAAATGCATAGCTCTGAGCCCTTTCTGCATTCTTTAGTTCTGTTAAGGTAAAACAACTACCTAAGCATGCCCATAAAGTGCCGTATGGCTCCTTTATTACAACAATTAGGAAAATCATAGGAATATTAATGGATCCAATGTTCTAAAAGGTTGAAGTCTTAACCACATGGAAGCCTTCCCACCTCTCCTCACTGCCAGGACTGCACAAATAATCACTCTGTGCCTCCCAGTGTGGAAGTCCATAACATGGGACAAATGGGTGTTAGAAATGGTCAGAGAAGGACACAGAGTGCAACAGAAGTACAATAGGAAAGGACTCCAAACATGTCACCTCCCTATGTGGTCATTATTATGACTCCTGCACCGGTGGCCATTCTTTTGGAGACTTTGCATGCAGCCATGGAAGGCAACACTGACTGATATTTGGAGGCCTTAAATACTCCATTGGAGACCATATTCTTGTACTAACTAGAATACAGACTAGAAGCTGAGGGGGTGTGCCAGAGAGCCCTCAACTCTGCTCAAGAACTTCTTCTTCTGGGGGTCTTTGACTAGTTCCTGGGAAGAAAATTAAACAAATATTCCACCTGGAAGATGGCACACAGAATTGTCTAAGTTCATCTTTAGAAAAGGATAAGATCTAAACAACGCATGAATTTCCACTGCAGAACCATGGT